>NC_092046.1:65173454-65393863 GCF_003086295.3 Arachis hypogaea | reverse complement strand
TACTAAAAACATACTAAAATGTCAAAAAGCGTATAAATTATCCGCTCATCAATGGACGTTGAATGCCATTAGGGGTTGATTGGCACTGCTTTACTTCTTGGTGGGCATTGAATGCCCCAAAGGGGGTGGTTCTTGGGCGTTCAACGCTGGCTTGTCTTCTTGGGGCATTGAACGCCAGCCAGGGGGTAGCTCCTTGGCGTTCAATGCCCAATATGGGCAGGCTCCTTTAAAGAAATGTGTAGATCATTATATATTGTTGGAAATCTCTGAAAGTTAGCTTTCCAACGCCATTGAAAACGTGTCAATTGGACCTCTATAACTCCAGAAATGCTTGTTTGAGTGCACGGAGGTTAGATTCTGACAGCATCTGCTACGCTTTCCTTGCCTCTGAATTAGACTTTGCCAACGCTCCTCAATTTCAGCTAAAAATTACCTGAAATTACCATAAAATACAACAACTCAAAGTAGAATCCAAAAATATAAATTTTTCACAAAAACCTATGAAAACATAATAAAACTTAAACAAAACATAGCTAAAACAATATGAAAATGATGCCAAAAAGCGTATAAAATATCTGCTCATCAGTCTCCGGCCCAACATATAATCAAATCACAGCCTTCGGTCCGAGCAAAACAATCAACACTCAACCACCACAATCCGAACCATTGATAAACCACTATTTTATGATTTATATTGTGTTTAATTGTGTGGTTTTATCATGATCCTTACCCACTTATTCATTAAATTAGCATGCATTTAGATTTCCTTCCTGAATTTATACATGTTTGAAAACTGCTTCCTAGAGACTTTAATTATTTATTTTTAATTTTCCTTTATTCCATTCGATGCCGTAATCTGTGTGTTGAGTGTTTCAGACTTTACAGGGCATAAATGAGTTGGAGATTGGAAAGGAAACTAGCAAGTATGGAAGGAACACAAGAATTTGAGGAGATAACCAACGAGAAGTGACGCGGTCGCATGGCTCACGCGACCGCGCGAAGGAGAGCAAATCGCAGTGACGCGGCCGCATGGCTCACGCGGCCGCGCGGATTGGAAAAGCTTTGGCGACACAGTAGCGTGGACGACGCGAACGCGTGGCAAGGAAAAGCGCGAATGACGCGTCCACATGGATGACGCGATCGCGTGACATGTGCGATCTGCAGAATTCGTTGGGGGCGATTTTGGACCCTATTTCGACCCAGTTTTTGGCCCGGAACAGCAGACTAGAGTCAGAGAACATGCAGAAACAAAGAACACATTCATTCAGAGACAGTAGAAGATCTAGGTTTTACTCTCTTAGGTTTTCTCTCTAGGTTTTAGAATTTTAATTTTCAATTGGTCTTAGCATTGGAACATTGGGAAGAGTTATTCCTCATCAAGACTTCGTCATTCTAGTTCATTTTCTCAACTTGGTTCTATTCTTCCATGTTCTTTGTTTTGTTCAATTTTGCTATTTGAATACTTTTATGATTAATTAATGCTAGGATTATTTCTTTTTAATTCAATTTCAATTCCAATAATCATGTCTTCTTTTAATTCCTTTCATATGCTATGAATTTATTATTTACAATGTGTGAGTAGTTTCTTTACTTGATGGGGAGTTGATTAAAAGGAACTCTTGAGTTGGAAGGATTGAAGGAAAAATTTGTAATTGGGTTAAATGTTAGATTGTTATCCTGTCACCAACGCCAATCCCTTTGAACTAAGTGGGTTGCAACTTGTGAACAGATCTGGCATTCCAACTTGTTTGACTTTCCCTTACCTAGTAAAGGATAACCAAACAGAACAACCATTAATTATAAATTAATCTTACAATCACTCCATCAATAGTAGAAATTCCAACCAATCAACTCCCAGTCAAGGCTTTTATTCATATTATTTAAATTTCCTCAATTTACATTCCAATTTACTTAGCTCAACTTCTTGGAACATCTGATTAATAAGATAGCACACTTTTTTGCAACTCGTTGGGAGACGACCTGGGACTTAAAACTCCCAGTAATTTTTAATTTAAATTCTCTGTGACATACTTTTAAATTGATAGGCAGATTTTCGGTGAGTTAAGAACTATACTTGCAACGTAACCATTTTAATAATTTTTAATTCACCAGCTTCTGCGTCTCATCAATTTTTGGCGTCGTTGCCGGGGAGTTGCAATAGAGTGCTAATTTTATTAATTAGAATTTATTTATTTGCATTTTATTTTATTTTGCTACTATGAGCTGCATGTTTCTTCCGTCAAATGACGCGTTCACTTCCTGATCCGTGCTTGCTAATATTCGATCCTGAAATTGAAAGGACAATTTCACGAATAAGGCGAGAACAGCATCGGTTAGCCCTCTCTGAGGGCGGATCTGAAAGTGAGTCTGAGGAAGAAACCAGCCTCCGTTCTACTGATTCGGTTGTTTTACGTGCAGAAAACATGGCAGCTAGGAGAGTTACCATCCAGGAGGAAGGAGCCCCTGATTTTACAATGCAACCGTTTCAAGCGCATCATCCAGCGGTAGCTACATATTTTGAAATAAAGCCCGCACTGCTAAATTTGATGCCCAAGTTTCATGGCCTACCTGCTCAAGAGCCTATCAAGCACTTAAGAGATTTCCAGGCAGCCTGTTCTACTGTCAGGCGTGATGGCACTGATGAAACTTCAATTCTGCTGAAAGCTTTTCCATTTTCTCTTGAGGGAAAAGCAAGAGAGTGGTACTACACCCAACCTCTAGCAAATGTATCCAACTGGGATACACTCAGAAAGGAGTTTCTGGAGAAATTCTTTCCATCTGAAGTTACTGATAAGCTAAGGAAGGATATCTCCACAATTGTTCAGGATGACAATGAGACTCTCTTTGAATACTGGGAGTGCCTCAATAATCTTCTGGAAGCATGCCCCCACCACATGATTGACAAGATCATGCTACTCAGCTATATTACACAGGGTATGAGGCCCCAAGATAAGACCATACTGGAAAGTGCCAGCAATGGGTCTATGAAGAAGTACAAGACCACTGATGAAGCTTGGCAATTGATCAGTAATTTAGCTGAATCCACTAGGAACCACAGACAAAAGCAAGGCCGTTCAAAAGCTATTGCAGAAGTATCTTCTAGCAAAGAGACTGCTGCTCTAACTCAAGGCATCTATGAAATGACCAACTTGCTGAAACAAATGCAGTTGAATCAACAAGCTCAGCAAGCTCAACCTCCTCCACCACAGCAAAACCAACAACTAGTCCCACAAAGAATTTGCAGAATCTGTGCTGATTATAGCCATTACACCGATGAATGCCCGCAGCTCCAACAAGAAGACAACATGGTGGCATCCACTCACAACTTCTATGACCGCCCCAACCAAGGGTACAATCAAAGTGGAAATAATAACCATGGATGGCAGGACAATTCAAACCAAAATTAGAGGGACAACAATAACAGAGGAGGCAGAGATAATCAGGGAAAACAGAGGTGGAACAATAACAATAACAGGCAGCAAAATCAACCTCACAGAGCACCTCACCTGAGGCAGAACCAAGGACCATAGAACAATCAGCAGCATACCTCTCAATTTACTCATTCTTCGTTATCTTTTAATGAAGATTTACTATAATCTCTTGAGAAAAGACAACAGACCATGGAAAACAACATCATGAATAGTATTAACGCCGGTCTGAATGGTCTCACCTCTACTCTGCAAGCTTTTATGACACAGCTTGGATCAGCACAAAATTCCAGTAACCAACCTTCAAGCACCACTGGAATCCCCTCTCAACCATTACCCAATCCAAAGGGAGGCATTAATGCTATCACCCTGAGGTCTGGAACCACACTGCAGGAGAGGATCAGGAGGAACCAAGCTCACCAGAATACGCCTCAGCTGAAGAGGTGGTAGAAATCGAAGATGTTGAAGAGGAAGAGGATATACAGGACATAGCTGAAGAAGAAATAGCTCAACCACAGAAGGAAGCACCAAAAAGCACATGCACCACAGAAAACACCACTCCCATTCCATTTCCACAACTTGCAAGAAAGCCCAGGAAGCAGCTGGAACCCGATCCTAAAATGGCAGAGATATTCAAAAAGGTTGAGGTAACTGTTCCCCTTTTTGATGTTATTCAGCAGGTACCTAAATATGCAAAGTTTCTAAAAGACTTATGTATCCATAAAGATAAAAATTAATGAATTAGAAACTATTCCTTTAGGTAGTTCTATATCTGCTTTAATGGGAGGATTACCTGAAAAATGTAGTGATCCAGGTCCTTGCATAGTTAGTTGTACTATTGGTAGTGTAGTAATTTATGATTGCATGTGTGATTTAGGGGCATGTGTCAGTATAATGCCTTTGTCTATATATGATGTTTTGAGGCTCCCTCCCTTAAAAAGGTCGGCAGCTCGTTTTGTGTTAGCAGATAAAAGCATTATTACAGTGGCTGGAGTTGCTGAAGATGTTTTGGTGAACATAAAAGGGCTCACATTTCCCATTGATTTTTATATCTTAGAGATGTCCCACAATGAATCAGATAAGCCATCATCAATCCTACTTGGAAGACCATTCCTGAAGACATCAAAATTCAAATTGGATGCTTCTTCAGGAACATACTCCTTTGAAATAGATGGCCGCATAGTAATCTTCAATCTGAATGGAGTCATTGACAACCCCCCAGAAGATCGTTCTATCTTCCAGCGTGATGTCATAGACGAAAGTGTGGCTGAAGTTCAAAAGGAAGAGTTTGAAGAGAGGCACACTGGACAAGGTCCAAGTGTGGGGACCCTCTTAACTGACAATGGGAGCACTTCACCATATTCACAAGCCCCAGATAATCCAGAGCCCGCCCATGATCAAAAGTTAGAATTGAAACCTCTCCCTCCACATCTCAAATACGCTTATCTTGAGGATGAGCAGAAGCTTCCGGTCATTATCGCAAGGGAACTGACTTCTCAATAAGAAGAGCAGTTACTTGATGTACTGAGGAAGCATAAGAAGGCAATTGGGTGGAGTTTGGCAGACATAGTGGGAATCAACCCTCAAGTATGTGAGCACAGAATATTTTTAAAAGAGGGAGCAAGACCTGTCTGTCAACCCCAAAGAAGATTGAATCCCACCATCTTGAAAGTTATCAAAAAGGAAATGACCAGACTATTGGAAGTAGGTATCATATATCCCATTTCAGACAGTGAATGGGTAAGCCCAGTACAAGTGGTGCCCAAGAAATCTGGAGTCACTACAGTGAAGAGTGAGCATGGAGAGCTCATAGCAACTAGAGTTCAGAATGCTTGGAGAGTCTGCATTGATTACAGGCGTCTCAATCAAGCTACCCGTAAGGATCACTACCCACTTCCATTCATTGATCAAATGCTGGATCGCCTGTCAGGTAAATCACATTATTGCTTTTTAGATGGTTACACAGGTTATTTCCAGATTCATATAGCTCCTGAGGATCAGGAAAAGACTACGTTTACATGTCCTTTTGGGACTTATACTTATAAGAGAATGCCCTTTGGCTTGTGCAATGCACCAGCTACCTTCCAAAGGTGCATGATGAGTCTTTTCTCTGATCTTATTGAGGACTGTATGAAAGTTTTTATGGACGATTTTAGCGTTTATGGTGATTCTTTTAGCCTTTGCTTAGAGGGATTATCTAGAGTATTAGATAGATGTATTAATACAAACCTTGTATTGAATTTCGAAAAATGCCACTTTATGGTAAAACAAGGGATTGTATTAGGACATGTGGTATCTAATAATGGCATTTCTGTAGACCCAGCAAAGGTAAATGTTATTTCTAGTTTGCCTTACCCCTCTTCTATGAGGGAAGTCCGTTCGTTCCTTGGCCATGCAGGTTTCTACAGGAGATTTATTAAGGACTTTAGTAAGGTGGCACTTCCCTTATCCAGATTACTGCAGAAGGATATTGAGTTCGAGTTCAGTGAGGATTGCAAACAAGCGTTTGATAAGCTGAAGACTGCTCTAACTCAAGCCCCAATTGTGAGAGGACCAGACTGGAGTCAGCCATTTGAAATCATGTGCGATGCTTCCAACCATGCAGTAGGAGCAGCGCTGGCTCAGCGTGAAGGTAAGGATCCTTTTGTTATTGCCTATGCGTCTAAGACTTTAGACACTGCCCAGTCCAATTATACTACTACTGAGAAAGAGCTTCTTGCTATTGTTTTTGCTCTGGATAAATTCCGAGCTTATTTACTTGGTACTAGAGTAGTAGTGTATTCGGACCATGCAGCTCTAAAGTATCTATTAGCTAAAAAGAAATTCAAACCAAGACTTATACGTTGGATACTGTTGTTACAAGAATTTGATTTAGAAATAAAGGATAGGAGTGGTAATCAAAATTTAGTAACAGACCACTTGAGTCGCCTTGAACATATTAAGGATAATTCTACTCCTATAGATGATAATTTTCCTTTTGACAACCTGCAAGCAGTATCCGAGGTAGTCCCTTGGTATGCACCTGTCGCTAATTATTTAGTTAGCCGCAAATTTCCTCCACATTTTTCTAAACATCAAAGAGACAAGCTGAAAAGCGAGTCTAAATATTATATATGGGATGACCCATATTTATGGAGATGTGGCGCTGACCAGATAATTAGACGTTGTGTGCCTCAATCAGAATTCCAGTCCATTTTAGAGGCCTGTCACTCATCTGAGAGTGGAGGACATTTTGGCCCTCAAAGAACAGCTAGAAAGATCTTAGACTGCGGATTCTGGTGGCCTACTCTTTTTAGAGATGCTGCTAAGGTTTGTAAATCTTGCCTCCCATGCCAGAAATTCGGTAATATATCCAGGAGGGATGAGATGCCTCAACAATATATGCTCTTCTGTGAAATTTTTGATGTTTGGGGTATTGACTTCATGGGTCCATTTCCAAATTCTAATGGATATTTTTATATATTGTTAACTGTGGATTATGTTTCCAAATGGGTGGAAGCAATTCCTACCCGCACTGATGATGTTAACACTGTTGTTTCCTTTATGAGAAACCATATTATATGTCGCTTTGGATCACCACGAGCGATCGTGAGCGATCAAGGCACCCATTTTTGTAACAGGAGACTAACAGGATTGATGAAGAAGCATGGGATAATCCATAAAGTTGCAACCGCTTACCATCCCCAAACTAATGGGCAAGCCGAGGTGTCAAATAGAGAAATTAAGCGTATCTTGCAAAAGATAGTAAAGCCTCGTAGAAAAGACTGGAGCACCAGGCTACAAGATGCACTGTGGGCATACAGAACAGCATACAAGACACCATCGGGATGAGCCCCTTCCGCTTAGTTTACGGAAAAGCTTGTCATCTCCCAGTTGAAATAGAACACAGAGCCTTCTGGGCAGTTAAGGAGTGCAATATGGGAATTGAGAATGCTGGAGCTGAAAGGAAGTTGCAACTGCAAGAACTGGAGAACCTTCGCCTAGAAGCCTATGAGAACTCCAGAATTTACAAGGAAAAGATGAAAGCTGTGCATGATCAAAACATCAAGAAGAAAGAGTTCCAACCTGAAGATTTTGTCCTCCTTTACAAATCTCGACTAAGGCTCATGCCCGGTAAGTTGAGATCAAAATGGGAAGGTCCATACAGAGTAGAGAAGGCTGAACCGTACGGAGTTTATCACCTAAGCCATCCTTCAAGCTCTGAACTTATTAAGGTTAATGGACAACGCCTGAAGCTGTACCATGGTGAGAAGGTGCAGAAAAATAAGGAGCTTGAGATCTTCCGCCTGGAAGATCCCCACATAGCAGCAGATTGAGCTGGTGGAGCGTCCAACTTACGGACGTTAAAGCAAAGTGCTTGGTGGGAGACAACCCACCGCGGTATGATCGTTCTTTTCTTCACTTTTAGTTTTTTTTTCTTTCATAACTCTTCTCTTTATTAGTGCTTTCGTGCTCTTTCATTTACATGTCTTTATATTTCAAAAAAAAAAAAATTCGCCACGCGACGCGATTGCATCAGCGACGCGTCCGCGTCGCAGAGGGGGTGGAGAAAAAAATAAATGAACAGAGAGTCCGGCTAGAACGTGGCTGGAGGCGAGCCAATGGCACAAATCGACCCACGCGACTGCGTCCCTGACGCGTTCGCGTCGCATGGGAATCATGGCCTCCCACGCGACCGCGTGCCCCACGCGGCCGCGTGCCCTTAGTTTTCAACGTAAAAGGGTGCACATCATCATTTTGTGCGAGCGTGATGCTGGATTGGTGCTGGAGGCACAATCCTTGTCACGCGGCCGCGTCGCCGACGCGGCCGCGTCATCTATTTTCTGACGCACCCTCACGCGGTCGCGTGACCCACGCGATCGCGTCACCCCAATTTTGCAATTAAATTAAATTGAACAGAGAGTTGTGCTGGAGCGAGACTGCACTCGCGCCAGCAGCGTAACATGGGTCACGCGACCGCGTGACCGAAGCGATCGCGTTCCCTTACCTGACGCGCGCCCACGCGAACACGTGCCCCACGCGGCCGCGTCTCATGCGCCACACAGCTCAACTTAAAATTGCCACATATCTTATCTTCCTCTCCCCCAAATCCTAATTTTTCTTTTCCCTCCTTATTTCTTCTTTCCCCCTTCCCCCTTCTATCTCACCTCTCACTCTCTCTCTCTCTCTCTCTCTCACCACCATTAACAAGGTTTTACCTTCTTCTTGCTTCTTCTCTTTTCCATCATTCTTATTATATTATATACATTTTTATTTTCTTTTTCTTTTCTTTTTCTTTTCATTTTTTTTATTTTATTTTTTTTCATCTTCTTCTTTCCCTTTTTACATGGTGCTAGAAATTTTTTGAGTCATTATCCCTCATTATATGCTTGTGACTTGTTACAATTTATTTGACAATTATTATTATTTTTAAGGGATTGCTTGCATGTTCAATTTCATACTTTTTATATCTTACTTACCATGCATGCCATGTGTTTGTGAAAAAGCCTATATAACCCTATGCACTTTTCTACATTACTTTACTCTACTATTCAATGCTTGCTTTTCACAAATTCTCCTTATTATTATATTAATTAAATTTAGTTGTCAATACAAACGTGATGGTTTGTTACAAAGTATTGCTTGGTCTATGCTACTCATGCCCTTTGCCAGCATGCCAATAAACACCTTGCATTCATTTGTCTTTATATGCAATAGCTATTTTTCATTGTTGACTTCTCACACGTACTCGCGAGCATGTGATAATGTCAGCATATCTTAATGTGCATCCATCACCTTCTTTTCCGTTTCCTTCCTTGCTGTATATCTCTTTAAATTTAATTTTCTTTCTCTTCCCTTCTTTCAGGATGGCCACCAAGAAAGGAAAGGAGAAAGCAACTTCCAAACCACCAGCAAGAAGAGGAACTAAAAGAGCATTAGTGGCAGAGCCTTCTTCCACCGCAGTCAAGCCCTCAACAAAACGAGTTAAGAGGATAATAAAGGTTAACGAAAAGGAGAAAGCCTTTCCAGCAAAGGACGCTGCGCGATTTTCCAATTGCTACTGTGAGCAGATATTCCCTATCCTGGCAGAAAGGAACTATAACAATGAATACCTTCTTATCCTCCCGTCCAATATTGCCACCTTTGTTGAGCTGCAAATTGAGCGAAGACAATGGGGTTTCCTACGGAGATAGCCAAGGCAGGTCAATCTTTCCTGGGTAGTTGAATTCTACTCCAACTTCTACATACCGACCCTGCAGTCTGTTTATGTCCGGCAGAAGCAAGTCCCCATCACAGAAGAGGCCATTCAGCAGGCTCTGAGTCTTCCCCCTATTCCAACAGGAATGGACGCTTTTCAAGAAGCCACCCTTCAGCGCCAGAGATACCAATTTGACTGGGACTCCGTTCTCAGAGTCATCGCCTTACCTGGCAGCCGTTGGATCTACGGATACCACCGTACCCGCCCTAAGGGAATCTTGGCTTCAGCACTTACCTTGGAGGCTCGCGTATGGGCGCAGATCATGTCACATTACGTCTTTTCGAGCACTCATGAGTCCTCCTTCACTGCGGACATGGCTGTTCTACTATGGTGCATCCTTACGGACTAACCTCTGAATCTCTCAAGACATATCCGGAATGCTATGGAACATGTACAAATTGCGGGCAACTTACTTTTCCCCGCCTTGGTCTCAGATTTTGTCTCCGCAGCCGGAGTCTCCTACAGAGCTGGGGACACCAAAGCCGTGCTTCCACGGGATGATTAGTATGTCCCTAACGGGAAATACCTCAGACTCTCAGCAACCACTACAAACCTTCCTACTGCTCCAGTTGAAGATATTCCTTCTTCAACACCACAAGCATCTACAACTGAGAAATTGCTCCAACAGATAATCGAACGGTTGAATCGGCAAGAACAAAAAGCAAAGATGAGAGATCACCGTAACGAGCGCCGATTCAAACACCTCAAGGAGCTACTCAAGGGACACTTCAGAGACTCAGACACCCCGGACTCCACTTCCTTTACCAGCACAGGGAGCCATGACGGCCCCAACTGTGGAGATACTGCTACTAGCCCACCCCTGTTCCTGACAGATGGTACCGAGGACGGTGCAAAGCCTTAAGTGTGGGGAGGTCGGTCAGTATCTAACTTTCGGAGGTAATTTCTCTTCTCTAGCACCAATAATTAGGATATTTTAATTAGATTTTCTGCCCTTTATAGAATAGAATAAATTGCATAGGTTAGGATAGTTGCATGCATGTTCTACTTGATTGAAAAGACAATAAGTTTCTTTTAAAAATCTATCTTTGGAACAAAATTTCACTAATTTTTCAAAATTTTTATGATAAATTTGCTTGAGTTGTATTTGGAACATGATATTTGAGTTAAAGAACACACAACCTGTGAAAGATTTGAGCCTTTATGAATGGTTACATTATTTAACCATAATTATTTCATTCCTGTGTGTTTACATCTCTATGATTGTAATCTATATTTTGTTTTATCTTATATGTCCAATATTTATTATATTTGCATGCTTGCACATGATTGAGGCCATTATTTGTTTAAACTCACTCATCCAAATTAAGCCTACCCTTTTCAATTACCTTTGTTAACCACTTTGAGCCTTTAATTCCCATTTGTTCGATATTTTACCACATTACTAACCTTAAACCGAAAAATAATTGTATATCCCAATTTGAATCTTTGGTTAGCTTAAGATAGAATTGTGTTTGCTAGTTAAGTATGGGAAATTGTGGGAACAAAAGTTGTTAAGGGAATGTGTCATAAAAATTTAAGGGAAATTTGGATACCTACTCGTGTGAGAATATAAGAATGAAAAATCTATGTGCATTGATAAGCTTTATTTGTCTTTTTTTTTAAATATATATATATATATATATATATATATATATATATGAAAAATCAATAAATAAGGGGACAAAATTACCCCAATGTTAAATTCAGAATTCAAAGATCAGTGCACATATAATAAGAAACAAAATATAAGTTGATACATGAGTATGGATTGAAAAAGGGAATTCTGGGTAGCTAGGTATGAACTTTAAAGATGACATTGAGTGTATACAAGTTAGGTTGGAGCTTGGGTTAATTAAAGATTCAATTTATTAGCTCACTTGACCAAAAATACACCCCTACCTATACCTTAGCCCCATTACAACCTTGAAAAGACCTCATGATGTTTGCATTGGTATATTAACTATTGTTGATTGGTTAGGAGAAGAACAAAAGTTAGAAAGCATGATTAGAGAATGATAGAGTGATCACCCTATACACTAGAGATTAGAGCGTACATACATTATCAGTGAGGGTTCAATGCTTGAATTTTCATGTTCCCTGCTTTCACGAGCTATCTTCTTGCACTTTTATCTGTTTTATTGTGTAATGATAAAATTAGTGGAATTTGATTTGTAATTGTTTTGAAGAGCTTATTTACTTTTGATTAAGTGGACAAGAATTATGTAGTTGAATTTATTTATATATATATATATATATATATATATATAGATTTGCATTGCATTTCATGAGTTTCTACATGTTCATACTTATTTCCTTATCTCCTTCAATTAAGCATGAGGACATGCTAATGTTTAAGTGTGGGGAGATTGATGAACCACTATTTTATGATTTATATTGTGTTTAATTGTGTGGTTTTATCATGATCCTTACCCACTTATTCATTAAATTAGCATGCATTTAGATTTCCTTCCTGAATTTATTACATGTTTGAAAACTGCTTCCTAGAGACTTTAATTATTTATTTTTAATTATCCTTTATTCCATTCGATGCCGTGATCTGTGTGTTGAGTGTTTCAGACTTTACAGGGCATAAATGAGTTGGAGATTGGAAAGGAAGCTAGCAAATATGGAAGGAACACAAGAATTTGAGGAGATAACCAACGAGAAGTGACGCGGTAGCATGGCTCACGCGACCGCGCGAAGGAGAGCAAATCGCAGTGACGCGGCCGCATGGCTCACGCGGCCGCGCGGATTGGAAAAGCTTTGGCGACGCGGTAGCGTGGACGACGCGGTAGCGTGGACGACGCGAACGCGTGGCGAGGAAAAGCGCGAATGACGCGTCCGCATGGATGACGCGATCGCGTGATATGTGCGATCTGCATAATCTGCAGAATTTGTTGGGGGCGATTTTGGACCCTATTTCGACCCAGTTTTCGGCCCGGAACAGCAGACTAGAGTCAGAGAACATGCAGAAACAAAGAACACATTCATTCAGAGATAGTAGAAGATCTAGTTTTTACTCTCTTAGGTTTTTTCTCTCTAGGTTTTAGAATTTTAATTTTCAATTGGTCTTAGCATTGGAACATTGGGAAGAGTTATTTCCTCATCAAGACTTCGTCATTCTAGTTCGTTTTCTCAACTTGGTTCTATTCTTCCATGTTCTTTGTTTTATTCAATTTTGCTATTTGAATACTTTTATGATTAATTAATGCAAGGATTATTTCTTTTTAATTCAATTTCAATTCCAATAATCATGTCTTCTTTTAATTCCCTTTCATATGCTATGAATTTATTATTTACAATGTGTGAGTAGTTTCTTTACTTGATGGGGAGTTGATTTAAAGGAACTCTTGAGTTGGAAGGATTGAAAGAAAAATTTGTAATTGGGTTAAATATTAGATTGTTATCCTGTCACCAACGCCAATCCCTTTGAACTAAGTGGGTTGCAACTTGTGAACAGATCTGGCATTCCAACTTGTTTGACTTTCCCTTACCTAGTAAAGGTTAACCAAACAGAATAACCATTAATTATAAATTAATCTTACAATCACTCCATCAATAGTAGAAATTCCAACCAATCAACTCCCAGTCAAGGCTTTTATTCATATTATTTAAATTTCCTCAATTTACATTCCAATTTACTTAGCTCAACTTCTTGGAACATCTGATTAATAAGATAGCACACTTTTCTGCAACTCGTTGGGAGACGACCTGGGACTTAAAACTCTCAGTAATTTTTAATTTAAATTCTCTGTGACATACTTTTAAATTGATAGGTAGATTTTTGATGAGTTAAGAACTATACTTGCAACGTAACCATTTTAATAATTTTTAATTCACCAGCTTCTGTGTCTCATCAACCATCCAGTCACAATCATAAGTAATGAAGTTCAGGCATAGTTAAGAACAATTATAGCAAATATAGTGGCAATTAGCAGTTAAACAGAAATATTTATATAGGCAAACCAAAGACAATAAAGCACACAAAAACAATGGCAAAAAGATGCAGTATGATGCGTGCCTGTCCAACTGGTCATGAGCTCACGTATCGGTTAAATTGTCAGAACCCGACATATCCGGTAGTTAACCTGGATATAGTCTCTAGGTTGTACATCCCCAGGGGGAATACAAACAAAGGAGAGTGCCTTTCCACATCGAAAGAGTGTGCCTTTCCACCTTCTCCTAGAGGAATTACGAAGGAGTGTATCTTTCCATATTGAAGGAGTGTGCCTTTCCACCTTGCAACCAGAGAAAGATGTGAAAAAAAACAATACGAAGGAGAGTGTCTTTCCACCTTTTCCACATTCACACCACCATAAGAGAGAAAATTCTCCATCCTCAACCTGCCTATCTGTGAGTGGGACAAAGCCACCGTCCTTACAACATCAATCATAATCTCATTGCATTCATAATCACAATCAAACTTAATTCATAATCATAAGCAAAATCAAATTCATAATTCTTTATAATCAGTTTTATCATTAACCATAATCACTTTATAGGCTAACGACCTAACTTTCATAATTCTCTATTTCAATTTTATCCTTAGGTTTAAAACATTTTCAAAAGACTCGAAAACTGTTCTGTTTTGCTAAATCAAATTCGATTACTTTTAAATTCATTAAAACTCCTTGAAATTATCTTCAACTTTTTTTAAACCATGAAAGAAAACTTTTCTCCAAAAGATTCAAATCATTTTTAATCCCCAAATATAGATCTCAATTGAAACGTAATCGCTTATTCTTCAATAATACTTTAAAATTCACTAAAACACCCCGAATCATACTCTCTTCTTTAGTAAATCAAATTCAAATAAAAAAATTTTTCAATTAATCCTTATTACTTAAGATTTTTCCAACCCTCCGAAAAACATATTTCTTTAATTTGAATTAATCAATAAAAAATTATTTTCGTTTAACCAATCAAATTCAAATACTCTAAATCCACAAAAAGGTTCTCGAGGCATAGTTTCTTAAACAAAATTAACTAATAAAGTTTCAAAACAAAGCCCTCCTAGTTTTTATTAAATTAGCACCGCCTTCCATTTTTCTTATTATTTAATTTTACTCAAATAATCATAAAATTTCGACAACATATCTTCTAAAACTCGGACTTTATCACCTTTCAAGAGTTCCCTCCATACATCTCTCAAACCCTTCTCAAACATTTCCAATATCAAACTATTTTCAATTATCAAATCACTTCCAATATAAAATTATTTTTAATATCAAACCAATTCTGATATCAAATCATTTTCAACCTTAAATCATTTCCAATATCAAATTCTTTCTAATATCCAATCATTTTTTACATTAAATTATTTCTAATATCAAGAAAACCAATTCAACAAAGTCAACCAACAAGCCAAAATACTCGGCCTTCTCAAACAATTAATAAATCAATCAAGCAAATAATTATATTTATCCAAAGCAGTTCAGTCAATCTATAAGACTCACACAACCACCAAAAATATATTTCTTGCATCAATATCGATTTATAACAATTTTGTAATATAAAATAAATTTTAAGAAAAATTTCTACCTAGATTGCGACTTAACTACGCGCCAAAACCATTATTCTCTTTGCCCGCAGCAGCGGCAGCCGCAACCATAGCTTCATTTTACTTACGCAGCAACAGCGGTAGTTTCAAACATGACAAGCAAGAACCGAAACTCAATCTTATTGCAATAACGCCGCAAAAATCTCAGCAACATATGACGGAACAGCTAGCGGCTAAAAGGGTCTTCGGAGCAGATACACTTACTGTGCCAAAAGGAACCAAGAACAGAGCAACCGCAGCTCTAGCGGCTGACTCCGATGAGCTCCAGTAGCAGCGGCTTAAACCACAACGATTCAGACTGTAACGACCCACATTTTTAAAAATCTAAATATAAATAAGTTATAATTTATTTTATTAATTGAAGTTCCTTATTTTCAAAAATTATTTTATTAAAAGTAATTAAATTAATTTTATAACTATTTAAATTCAATTAAATTCATATTCTTTTATATATATATATATATATATATATATATATTAATTTGAGTAATTGATATTATTAATTTAAAAATAGTGGTTAGTTAATAATAATATTATTGAGCTAGATATTCGCCAATATGAGTAAATATCGGTATTTTTCGGTGAACATAGTTTTACTAATATTTCATCGTATATCTTTTATCATTATGTTACTAATGTCATTTATATTAATAACTCATATATATTATTACTTGTATTTTAATATATCCAGTTTTCATAATTATCCGTTTAAGATATTTATAACTTGAACCGCTGACTCAACGCCTCCATAACACGACACCCACATCCCCATGTGTCATCTAAGCATTTAAGCAATATTATACCTCATTAATCATCATCATCATTAGCGTTCATTTTGGAGAAAAGAACGAGAAGAGGACCGTGGGTGAGAGAGAGATTTCTATAGAGCCTCTAAGCTTTCGGTTTCGATTTCTTGAGATCCGTAACTCCAATAAAAAATCTAATCTGATCAAATTGTTTATATCTTCCTCTTCTTCACGTTGACGTTACTTTGTCCGGGAGAAATTGATGGTGGAGCTGCTGTCCCTCCATGCAACGTTCGGCCGAGGGAGCTCCGGAGGTGAAGTAGCCGATTTTGACGTTTTCTTCTTCAATTTTTGGTTCAGAAACTTTCTCTGAAGCTTCTGTTATTGTGATTTCTGTATGGAGGTAGGGTTTGATAATTTTATAATAATTAATTATGAATTTGATAAGTGAATTTTGGTTTGATTGATTATTGTTTGAGTTTGATTAAGTTTATGTTGAATTTTTGTTGAATTGTTGTTTGCTTGAGATTTTGGTTCAGCTATGTATGAACAGGCAGTTGAGGTGTTATGATGATTTTGGGGCTATTGTGATGTGGTATTTTGAGATAAATTTGATGAGGTTTGATGGCCGCGAGATTAAATTAAAAGCTGTGAAAAATCAGTTATCGAAACTGTTGAAAAACTAGTTAAAAAATCAAGTGATTTTGATGAACTTTTGATGAGTTTGATTTGGTTCTTTGAAAAAAATAAAACCATCATGTTTTGATTATTTTGTGGCTAAAATATAATTAAAAAAGAGTTTTGGGACTGGAAGTTAAATAAAAAAGTTTGTGAGTTAAAATAGAATTTTTAGAAGTTTAGTGATACAAGTATAATTTTTAAAAAGTTTGGGGTCAAAATAAATTTTTAAAAGTTTTTATAATTATATTAGCTGATTTTGAATTATTAAAGAAAATCATTTGATTTTAGAAGCGGTTGGATTTTGAGTTGGTTTGATTTTGAAAGAGATTTAATATTAGGATTGGTTCAGTTTTGTAAATAATTTTGCTGTTGGAAATGGTTTGAATGGGACCCGAGAAGGGTGGCAAGGTCTGAATTTTAGGGGAAGTGTTGTCGAAGTTTTTAGAAGAATTTTGAAAAGTTTTATTTTAATTAATTTGGATTGTAGAATTGTTTTATTTGATTTTGATTTATTTAATAAAAGAATGAATTATGTTTTTGTTTAAATGATTTGGTTTTGAAATGAGATTGGTTGTCGCTCCCCTAAAATTCTAGAGGCATTACTGAGGGATTTAACTAATAAATAATTATTCTTTTGTCTTTTGAAAGAAGACTTGAGTTTGCAAAGAAGAATTGGTTTTAAGTGACATAGTTTTGTAGGTTTTTGGAGAATGTCACAAAGAAGAGATTTAATATTTGAATTACTGGGTAAGATGCAGTGGCATTGTCTATTTGCTCTGGAAAAAGGATGAGGAAGAAGAATGATGAAAACTAATTTTGAATTATGAAATTGAATGAATATGATAAATGAGGATGATTGATAATGAGTATGTCAGCCTTTTCTCTCTGGTTGTAAGTAGGGCTGGCAATGGGTAGGGTAGGGTAGGGTTTGGACCCTACCCTAACCCTACCCGCGAGTTAAAAATTTTATTAAAACTCTACCCTACCCTACCCACGGGTTGAGAATCTGTCAACCCTAACCCTATCCGCACCCTAAAATTCTAAACCCTACCCTACCCTATCATATCCGCAGAAATATCAAAATTTTTCAAAGTAAATATAAAATTCAATCATTTCTAATTTTATACATATTAATAACATAAAAAATAAAAAATTAATGCTCTAAATTACTAAATTAACTAACTAGTTTTAGTGGTTGTTCACTTGTTGTAAGTCATTACTTAAGGGAGGTTGTAGGTTCAACTCTCACTTCCTTCATTATATACCTAATTTTTATAAAATATGTGTTATATATGAGGTGCGGGTAGGGTAGGGTAGGGTACACCGTAAACCCGTACCCTATCCTACCCGCAGGCATACCCGGACTGTACCCTACCCTACCTGCAACGGCTCGGGTAGCCTACCCTACCCGAATGGGTTGGACCGGATTGGGTACCCGCGGGTAGAGTATGAATTGCCAGCCCTAGTTGTAAGGATGACAGGACACCTATTCCCTGTAAAGGTGACAAATTATATAATCCCTTTAATGGTGACAGGGCACGTATTCTCTCTAATGATATTAATGCGCAACAAAGAGACAGTGTCCGGATTAGCTATCGGACATGTTAGGTTTGACTATATAACCGACAAATGAGCTCATTAGCCATAGGACAGACATGTATCATACTTGTTTGCGCATATTTGTTTGTGAGTCTGTTTCCTGTGATTGTGGGTGTGCTATATTATTGTTTAATTTCTATGTCCTTTATTTGTTAAGTCTAAATATATTCTACTGCTCGTTGTTGTTGGCTATGGTAATAAATTGAATATAGCTATACACCCTGATCCTACAAAGAACTCCTCAATTCTTACCCCTTATTTTCACCCCTACAGGTGCGAAGGTTTAGTGTGGAGCTACAGGAGCATAGAAGATTATGTTTACGAGTTGAGTTGTTAGAATTTATTTTCCCCTTGCCTTGTTAGTTAGAGTTTATTGAGAGGGGTAGGTTTTGTAAATGCTTTTGTATGTAAATGCATAATGTATAATTAATATTAAGTATGTGAATATGTGTTGTTTGTTCTTGTTGAAAAAGTTTTCAGTTTTTAGTAGAACCATCAATACATTTACGTGTAAAGGCTCATACCTTATTATTTAATATATGAGAGTTGTCGTAATACCCCGCTATCAGAGTGGCGCATCCGCAAGCATGACATTCTGATAGTAAGGGTGTTACACTGACAGCGGCGACGACATCGGATTCAACAAACGGCAGCAATGGCGAGAAAAACCAGCGCGTTTTGTCTCCCTCTTTGTGAGCTCTCTCTCTCTCTCTCTCTCTCTCTCTCTCTCTCTCTCTCTCTCTCTCTCTCTCTCTCTCTCTCTCTCTCTCTCTCTCTCTCTCTCTCTCTCTCTCTCTCTCTCTCTCTCTACCTCTTAGTGGCAACACGATGGCAACGACGGTGGCAGTGATGCTCATCGGTACGGTCTTCCTGTATAAATTAATTTTTTAGAGATAATTAAATTAATTTTTTTATAAATTAAAATGTATAAAATTTTTATTATTTTTTAATTATTAAAATTTTAAATCATAAATAAAAATAATTCAATTAATATAAAAATTTTTAAAAATAAAATTTTAAATAAATATAATAAATTATAAATAACTTATTATTTAATTTTCGTAAATCCAAAATCTTACCGTTGGATGCTAATAACTATGAGTTTAACAACTAAGTCCCAAAACACCTAAGGTTTTAATATATATATATATATATATATATATATATATATATATATATATATATATATATATATATATATATATATATATATATATTATATGACAACTTTGTCCGTTGAGGACAAATTGAGTCTGTAAATGTCATCTATAGCTAATAGATTGGTTCAAAATAAACAAAAAAAACATGTTTGAAAAGTAGGAATCGAACTGATCATGTGAAAACTCGTATACCTTTATGTCCGTTCAATGTGTTTAGGTTTTCCCCCTTTTTATTTTTTAATTTTTTGTTCACCTGATTTTTGATTGATTTTCTTTTTCCTTTTCAAAATGATATCTAGAAAAGAGAGAGGAAAAGGAACCTAATAACGTGGTTGTTTGAATGGTTTTTCTATCCCCAATCCTAAAAGCCGAAGGAGGAACATGCAAGCACGATGGTTGATTGTTTGATATGGCTATAAGGGCCAACACTTTATTACTTTAATTCTTACTGTTTGACTATGTTGATTAATACATGATACATCACTTTCAACCACCAAACAGGTGAACCTAAAGTGATTAGTGCACTCTAAAGGAGAAAAAGAAAATTCCCTTAAGTTTTGGGGAGGTTAATGAAACTTGTCACTACTCACTAACTAGGACTGAACATTGAGCTCAAATATTAAATAAAACATTGCTCAGGGAAACTCCTTATCCATTCCATTTTTTTTGCCATAAATGAAAATGTTTTTGTCCACCAATAGGGCTGAAGCCCAAAAGAGAACTTTTCGGCCCCATTTGATGAGAAATAGTGGTGGGCCAGACTGGCCCATTTAGGCCTATCCACAATAAGCTGGTCCAATTTGGACATTCTCAATTCTGTTTTAAGACTGTAGGTTACGTAAATGAACCAAAACTCAGACCCAATAATAATAACAACAAGTAGTATAAATTATTTTGAAAGCCCAAAAAAAAGAATAGAAATTTCACTTTTCTCTATATCTAAATGAGCCTGTGATTCTGTGTGAATTCAACTCTCATCCAATATTTTTCAAGAGTAATCCTTACTTTATTTTAAGGAGGGTGTCTTTTTTTTTTGGTAAAGGGAGAGGGTCTTATTTCTTTCTCTGTCTTTTTTCGTTTTACCATTGAAACTAAAACTCAGAAAAAAAAAAAAAAACATAACAACAAAAATTTATTAGTTATTAGGCCAGACCTGCTTTTGGTTTTGCTCATTAATGAGTTCTGAGTCCAAAATAGGAAGAAAAGAAAGAATTGTACGGTAATAATTTTGGACATCTAATGTTCCAAATATGATGGTAATGCAAATCTTTTAACCATAAATAATATAAACCACTTAACTCTATTTTCAAAATTCAATAAATAAATTTTATCAATAAATTCTAAAATAAGAATAAACTCTTCTTTTATATTTTAATATTGCAAATTATTTATATTAAATATAGATATTTTAATTACAAATTTTATTTTCATATATTACAAATCATTTGTTATTTATTATAATTATATATTTTAAAAATTATTTATAATTTTACACCACAGTAATTAATAGTCAAATTTTAATGTATATGTTAGTTATTTAAAATATGTTTGTTATTAAAAATTTTAATTTATTCATATTTGTAATATGATTCAACTATTGTTTAAAATATTATTTAAATTAACTGTTTAATATATATGCTTTATTAATATTCATTTAAGACAAGGTGTCTAATTTAGTCATCTGCTATGTTGTTTTTTAGCATATTGAGGTAAATACTAAATCGGTATCCGAAAGATCCTGACGCTGACAAAATAGTACATGACTTTTATTATTGACAAAATAGTCCTTAAAAGATTTTAAAATTTGACAAGCGTGCCCCCGAACTCACCGGAGCAAATCTCCAACAAGCACAATGCTGACGTGGCTACCGTGTTTTGGTGACTTGACAAACCACCCCTAAAGCCCCTCCAACGCACACTCCCTCCCTTTCCCTCTCCCTTTCCGTCGCAGCCCCATCCCCAACGCACACTTCTCCCCCATCGTAGCCCCCGCCCCATCACAACCCCCTCCCCAACGTACGCTCTCCCGTTCCTCCATCAACACCACCATTCGCAGCAACAACAACCTTAACATCAATAGCAACAACAGTCTTCATCACTCTTCCTCCCCAACGCACACTACCCTCCCTCCCTCAATCCCACTACTCGTAGCAACAACCTCAATATCAACAGCAACAACAATCTCCACCACTCCCCCTTCTCCAACGCACACTCTCCTCTCCCTCCCTCAACACCACCACTCACAGCAACAACCTCAATATCAACAAAATTGTCCCAAATCATTAATTGTCTCAAATTTTTAGGTTAATTTACCATTCAAAAAGATTAATAACAATAAAACTCAGAGAAAACAAATAAATTCATATACAATAATTAAAATAAAATAAAATAAAATTTACTACAAACACCACCAAAACAAGAAGCAGATTTAGACAAGGCCAGAAGAAGAACACCAGAGGCAGAGGAGGCACGACATGACGGAGCCAAGATGGAACACAGACAGAGGAGGCAGGACAGCGACTGGGGGCGAGCAGCAAGCAAATACAAGCAGTAAAGGCGACAGTAGTGAAGGTGCATAGACGACGCAATGTCGACGAAGGAGACACACGACGCTAGCGGACGCAGAAGACCTGACGATGAGATGGCGACAGTGCGGTGTCGGTGACACTGTAAGACTAAGAAGGTTGAGCTCCACTGCCGTTTTGGGGGAGATTGAGTTAAGAGTGTAAGACATTGTATTGGAAAGATTAAGGTTCAAAGGGGCAAGAGAAAGGGATTAGAGTTCAGAAGGAAAAATTTTGGATTGAGGAGGGGGGAAGTACGTTGGGGAGGGGGAAGGAAGGATTAGGGTTGGGGAAGGGGGAGAGTGCATTCAGAAAGGGGAAGGGAGAGTGCATTGGGGAGGGGGAAGGAAAATTGTATTGGAGGGAAAGGATTAGGGTGGGGGAGGATTTTTGCCATGTCATCAAAATGTAGTGGCCATGTCAGCATTGTGCTTGTCGGAGATATGCTCCGACAAACTCATGGGTACGCTTGTCAAATTTTAAAATCTTTCAAAGACTATTTTGTTAATAATAAAAATCAGGTACCATTTTGTCAGTGTTAGAATCTTTCGAGTACTAAAAATCAGGTACCATTTTGTTAATAATATTTACCTCTTAACATATTTCATCTATAAATTTATTGTTATATCTTTTCAATATAGATCTTTAAATCTAGTATTTAATAATTATAATGGACTATATTAGCCGACGGAATACTAATGTTAATTTTTTTATTGAAACATTTTAGACGCGACTCATTTTTTGACCAGTTTTTGCCATAATTCCAAGCAATATGAGAATCAAACACATTCCAATAAAATATACAAAGGATAAAGCTAATAAGTTGAATCAGCCCCATTGGTTTGTATTAATATCTCAAATAGGAAATAAACGCTTTATCCATGAGGCCAAAGTTCATCCATGGATATCTTTCAAGAAAAGGTTTGTATGGATAAGGAACATTTGACTTAAATAAATTTTTTTATCACTAAATGTGCGACTTTGCCGCTTTGGGGTCCAGCAAATATATATATAGTTTACAAAAGGATAAACTACTTGATAAAATTATTAGGAAAGAATAAAAAATAAATAAAAAATATTATTGTGAAGGGAAAATTAAATATATATAAAGTATTATTTACAAAAGATAAAAATAAAGGTAAAGTAAGATAAGAAGATAATATAAAGATAAGATAAGATAATAAAAACTAAATTTATTGTGCTAATTTTGTGGGCCGTGACACTTTTTTATTGTTGTCATGGGCCCTGAAAGAATGGTTTAATACGCCCCCGCAAGCTGGAGGATGAAAGATATCAAGAATACCAAGTTTATTGAGATTAAAATAGAAAGGTTGAAAAGACAAAGGTTTGGTAAAGATGTCAGCTAGCTGGCTGTCCAAAAGAGGGAATGGGGAGAAGTTTCATCACTCCTCTTAAACTTTGCTGACATCCATGGATAAACCAACGTCTTCTTCAAATTGCTAAGTTGCCTCTTTTGAAATTCTCGTCAACCCAACACTTTTTTTCCATGACATTTTCTTCCAATAAAGAAACTAGTCATTCAAACCAACTTGAGCTTTTGTCAAGTCCAACTACTCATTATCTTTGTTCTTTTAGTACTTTTTCTATTGTTAATAATTTTTCAAATCGAGATTCATTCTTGAACACTTGGATCATTGATTCTGGTGCCACAAATCACATTACATCAAATTTTTCTTGGTTCATCTCTTACACACAAATTTCTCCTATTATTGTTCATTTACCAAATGGTTCTCAAATTACTGTTTCTTATAAAGGTATTGTTCAATTTTCACCATCCTTGATTCTTCATGATATTTTTTATTTACCTCATTTCAACTTTAATATTATATCTATCTCAAATATTACTTCAGCACTCAAATGTGTACTCACTTTTTTATCTTCTTCTTGCACTCTATAGAGCAACAATTTGGGGAAGATTGATTTTGGCATAATGAGAGAGGAATCATATTTCCTTGAACCCAATTTCGATAAAAAAATCTATCTACTACACATTTTATAAATTTCATCCAATCCTCACCCGTTACACCTTCAAATATATGTCATTTTCGTTTAGGACACCTTTCTGGACAAAGACCTAATCATTTACATAAACATTTTCTTTTATCTTTATGCATCATGATGATGCTTGTGACATTTGTCATTCTAAGCAAAAGAAACTTTCATTTTCTCAAAGTTTTAATAAAACCAATGCAAGTTTTAATTTATTACATTTTGATATTTTGATTCATTTCGACAAAATTCTATTTATAATCATAAATATTTTTTTATTATTGTTGATGATTTTAGTCATTTTACATGGGTTATTTTATTAAAATCAAAAGGAGAAGTGCAAAATCACGTAAAAAATTTTATTACTTTTGTTGAAAAATAATTCAACTCTAAAGTCAAAGCTATTCATTCTGCTAATGGACCAGAATTCATTTTATATGATTTTTATGCTGTTAAACATGCTATTTATTTACTTAACAGAGTTCCATCATCCTCAATTAATTTTAAAACACCATTTGAAATTTTATTCAATCATCCACTAAATTATCATGACCATAAATTTTTTGGATTCTTATGTTTTGTTTCTACCGTAATGGCAAACAAATCAAAATTTGATCCAAGAGCAAAAAAGGCTGTGTTTATTGGTTTTCAACATGGTTTTAAATGATATATTGTTTATGTTTTAGAAGATAAAAGAATTAAGATTTCTAGAAATGTGATTTTTTATGAAATAATCTTGCCCTTAGTCACAAAAAATGTCAAATTCCATACACTCAGCCCAACATTGCCAAACACGCCTTCTCAAAAACAAGATTCATTTAGTATTCCAGTTGGACCCTCACTCATACCCATTAAATAACTTCCATCAAATTCTTTCTCTTCTCCAACAACCCCTCTTTTTTTTTCACTGCCGTGTCCTGATCAACTTGAACCCATGACCCCGAATCTATTTCAAGTCATACAACCTCCCATCTTTCAGCAATAGACACTAACCCACCATCACCTCTTCATCCTACGTCACCTTCCTCGTCATCTGAGCAACCCCGTATTCGTCATTCCAACCGACCTCACGGACCTCCGACATATCGCTCTGATACCATGATAAAACTATGAAAGAATAAGAAAAGAAAAGATGAAGAATATTGTACTTTGTATTTCTTAATTGATTGAATTGATTGATTGAATTGTGAAGGTAAAACTAAATATATATAGAGCATTGCCTACGAAAGATAAAAGTAAAGATAAGAAGATAACATAAAGATAAGATAAGATAAGATAATAAAGACTAAATTTGTTGGGCTAAATTTGTAGGTCATGAGATTTCTTTGTTGTTGTAATGGGTTAAGGTGGAATAATGGTTTAATACTACTATTTATATTCATAAATATTTAAAATACTGATAAATTTATCTAAACAAATAAAAAAAAATTTATATCCATAAAAAATGAATTCAATTAATAAAATTATCCAAACTCTAAATATTATTAAAAATTTTTAAACTATCTTTTTATTTTGACCTATCTTATTCAAAATTCATAATTTTACCACTACTGTCCAAGTTTCATTTTAACTACCACCACCGTCTCTACCAACACTGTCATTACCGCCAGCAATGAGAACGTTAGAACCAAACTTGATCAGGGACAGAAGCATTGCAATCATATCAACAATTTTCATTTTCAATATATATTCATTATGGTTATCTTTTTTATGGCTGAAGCTTTCTTGTCTGTCAGTTCAATTGATCTCTTCAAGACTTGTACCTTCACATCAATTATACTCTCTTTTTGGTGAATCTTAAATAAAGTGTTCCAAGCTTTATCTTTCTTTTTCTTTCATAACGGGGTGATTCAAGGAGAAGAAACATTAGTATTAATTACACTATGATAAGTGTTGTCGCTACTCCAAGTATGCCTAAAGTCTCAAATTATATTATGTTGGCATAATTAGTATTAGATGGAAAAGAAAGATAACCCATGGCTAGTATATTATGACCTTTGTAAATGCCAAGCTGATGAGGTAAGAGAAGAATTCGCTGCTAGTGATGAAGTACAGTGTTAACGGTTGAAAAAAATGAAAAGATATGGTGATTGGGACTGTAAAAGGTGAGACCGTTGGTGAACTCTTCAAATTGGGAGGAACGAATAGAAGCGATATGGTGAGGGTTTTGAGCATAGAGAACTCTTTTGTCCTTTGACGACAGTGACGACAGTGGCGACAGCACCGATAGCGATAGTTGCAGTGAGAGTTATATTGTACGGGTAAAGATTTTGGTGGTGACAGTGGAAAGGATTAGGAATTTGGAATATGATATGTTAGGTTAGAAGGGTAGTTTAGGAATTTTGACAAAATTTTATATTTTGAATAGTTTTGTCAATTGAATTTCATCTTTTATAGATATAAAGTTATTTTTGTTTTTTAATAGATAAATTTACTAACATTTTAAACATTTATAAATAGAAATGATAGCATATAATAAAATGTTATCATCTACATTTCTTCATATCATTTTAGAGGTAACTTTTTCGTTTGTAATTTACGTATATAATTAAATTTATAATTTATTTTATTATTTTTTATAATAATTTATAACCACTAAAAATTTACTATTATTTTTTATCATCAGTTAGCCATCAATATTTAAGAATATAGAATAAAATATGTTATTGAATTATTAGACTAAATAAATTGAGTTGTTAACTAAGTGATGACCAAAAATAATAAATTCTAATGATCCTTAACATATCTCTCTCGACAAGATAGGAGAAGAGAGAGCAATCAAGAGAAGATTAACTTGTCAGAGAAGAACGGTCAGTAAATCATAAGTGTCCTAAGACCACTTTATTCTGTATTTAAGTATTTATATAACAACTAACTAAATAATTACTTTCAAACTCTAACCAACTAACTATAGTTAGCTCTAACAGATTATTAGCTAATTAACTAACTAACCTTTAAGCATAAATAGATCCTATATATATATATATATATATATATATATATATATATATATATATATATATATATATATAATTTTTCACAACAGCAGAAGTACCTAAAAATAATGTTTTCACAACCTGTACGATTAAATAGGCAATACCAAAGATACTCTAAAAAAAAAATATAATGACAAAAATTAAATAATCAGACACCAGAATTTTAACGTGGAAAAACTCACAAAAGAGAGACAAAAAATCCATGGGACTTAGTCTTGTAAAATCTTCCACTATCAGAATAATAGGTACAAAATCAGTCTTCCTAGTGACACTAGCGTATCTCAACAATCAACAAAATACATCATCAAAACTGATGGAATCAACATAAACCCTCCACAAAGTGGGTATCTCAAATCAGCTAGCAAGTTATATCCTAATCTTCATCTTTACACCAATAATAACATATTAAAATTTCATAAGAAATGGAGCAAGCTTATCGGTTCAATCGGATAAAAAATGGCTTGCCCTTTTTCCCAATTTCTTCTTCTCCTTCGACGATGTCACTGTTCCCTTTTTCTTTTTGTTTCAAAATGAGAGAGTCTTATTCTGTCTCTCTTCATTCCGTGGCTATATGCCACTTTGTTTCTTTTTTTTTTTTGTTTTTAATGTGGCCCCACTTAGTTGGAGACCCACCAACAAATCTCCCCCTCACCAACTCAAGTGGGGATAGACAGCTCCACCAAACCCGCCTTCTCTTTACAAGAATCAAACTTCACTGCAGGCAAACTCTTAGTCATAATATCTGAACTATTATTATCAGTATGGATCTTCTCAAGTACATATGACTTCATCTCAAGCGCTTGACGTATTCAATGATACCCACTATAAGAAAATGGAATATTTGTAACAAAAAATTTGTATCAAATTTAAAATTGTTACAAATTATAGTGTTTTTGTAACAATAATTAGTTATTGTTACAAAATAAGAATATTTTATAACAATAAGAAAATTTGTTACAAAATATTTCAATATTTTGTAACAACTTGATTTCTTTTGTTACAAATTATGTTGGCTTTCGTATCGAATTGTTGTTTTGTTACAAAATATTATAATATTTTGTAGCAAAAGATTATATTGTTGCAAAAATTCAAAATATTTTGTAACAAAATATCTATTTGTTTCAAAAGCTTTAAATATTTTGTAACAAAAAATTAATTTGTCACAAAATACAATATTTTTGTAACAAGTTATTTATTTGTCACAAAATTCAAAGATTTTTTGTAACTAATAAAAAATTTTGTTTTAACATACTAAATATAAGACTTTGAATTTTTTAAAATTAACATAATAAGTTATTTATGATTTATTATATTTATTTAAGATTTTATATTCAAAAAATTATTTTACTAAAATTATTTAAATCAAATTAATGATAGTTTGAGTTTAAAATTATTTTAAAAATTAAATAATAAATTATTTATAATTTATTATATTTATTCGAAATAAATTTTTAGAGATTTATATATTAAATGGAGTATTTTCTTATTTATAATTTAAAGTTTTAGTAATTAAAAAAAGTATAAAAATTTTATATCATTTAATTTAAATATTTAAGATTTTTGAATTTAATATTTTAAATTTTATGAATTAAAAAAATTAACTTGAATATCTTTAGTTTTATCTTAATTAATATTTATTTAAAAATAATTATAAAATAATAATAAAATAATAAAAATTTTATATGCTTTAAGTTAAATAATTATATTTTTAATTTTATTTTATGATTAAAAAAAATTAATTTTATTTACCTCTAACAAGTTAGAGTATTTATTTGAAAATAAGTTTTAAGTTGATAATCGAATAGTATTTTTATAGATATTTGTTACGACCTGGCCCAAACTCTCCACGGGTCGGCCCGACCCGAGCGCCATCCGACCCGGACGGTCAAGGGTGAGGCGCCCCGCAACCGACCCGAACACGCGTCCCAGACAGCTCACTTACAGCTGTGGGAGAACGTCTCGGAAAAAGTGGGCCTGTCCTTGTAGGGCCCACCTCTGACACAGTATATAAAGGGAAGGTTTTACCCTTCCCCCAAGGTACGTCACACATCACTCTCCCCCCTTTTCGCCTGCACATTACTGACTAGAGCGTCGGAGTGTCTTTGCAGGTGACACCCCCCCTTTACAAGAAGTGTCGGGACCCCGCCTACACCAGACCGGCAGTTCACGACGAGGCGAGACCCCTCATCACCAACCAGTATACCAACCTGATCCGTCCGGTACCCGACCTACCGAACATTGGCGCCGTCTGTGGGGACTCGTCTATGGACTTCGTACTAGTCCAAGGTGAGACAGCCCGCGAGGCCGAGCCCGTAGGGGACCCCGCCGCGATTGCTCCCCGGCAGCGCACAGGATCCCCTCCGAGACACACAACACAACCTCACGAGAGACGCCCCTTCGGGAAAACTGGCGACAACCACGCCAGAATAATGCAAGAGCTACGCCACAGAATGCAAGACTTGGAACGTCGGCTGGCGGAAAGAGAACACGATCAGCACACCCCAGAACAAAGCCACTCCCGCTCCCACTCAAGGAGCCACTCCAGACGCACGCCCAGCCCCCAAGCTGAGTCCGAGAGCGCTGGGGAAAGGGGACGCGTGAGAAGACGCCATGACCTCGTCATTTATGCCAGGCATGAGAGGCGGCGTACTACAGATCGCGGAACAGAAGACGCCCGTGGGGAGAACGACGAAGGGAGAACGACGAGAATACGAGGACCCGTGATAATGGGGGCGACCCCATTTCACCATTCCATACTCAAAGTCCGGCTGCCAAAACATTTTGACAAGCCCACGGACATGAGATATGACGGAACGCAAGACCCTCTGGAGCACCTCACAGCCTTCGAGGCCAGGATGAACCTGGAGGGAGTGGGGGACGAGGTAAGATGCCGCGCTTTCCCGGTCACCCTGGCAGGACCTGCAATACGGTGGTTCAATAACCTCCCGCAGGGCTCGGTGACCGGCTTCGCGGACATCAGCCAAGCCTTCTTAGCCCAATTCATGACCAGAATTGCAAAGGCGAAGCACCCAATCAACCTGCTTGGGGTGACCCAACGACCCAACGAGTCGACCAGGAAATACCTAGACAGATTCAACGACGAGTGCCTGGAAATCGACGGGCTGACAGACTCAGTGGCAAGCCTGTGTTTGACAAACGGACTCCTGAACGAGGACTTCAGAAAGTACCTCACTACGAAGCCAGTATGGACAATGCAGGAGATCCAATGTGTGGCTAAGGAGTACATTAATGACGAAGAAGTCAGCCGGGTCGTGGCTGCCAATAAACGGCAACCCCCCTACACCCAAACCCAGCACCACGAGGGCGGAGAAAGGCGAAAGAAACACGCCAGGGATGGCGGTCCGAGCAAAACACCAAGGCCGTTTCCCCGAGTCGGGAAGTTCACCAACTACACCCCCTTGGCGGCACCAATCATGGAAGTTTACCAACAGATAGCCGAAAAAGGAATACTGTCGAAACCCCGACCTCTGAAGGACCGAACAGGAGGAAACAAGAGCCTTTATTGCGAATATCACAAGGGGTACGGACACAAGACCCAAGACTGCTTCGACCTGAAGGATGCACTAGAGCAAGCAATCAGGGATGGGAAGCTCGCCGAATTCTCCCACCTCATTAGAGAGCCAAGGAGACGGAATCGCGACCACGAAGGCGAAGACAGGCCCCGGGCAATAAGGTGACGCCAAGAACCGGAGGGAGACGACCACGGCCTCACGGTGGTGAACGTGGTAACTTCCAGGAATTCGGCCCCGAGGTCGAAAGCGGCACAGAAGAAAGACGCTGAGGTCCTGGCCGTCTCCTCCTCATCTGCGAGAAATTCCCGGAGGCTCCCATCCATCTCCTTTGGTCCCGAAGACCAGTGGTTTGACGAGATACTGGAAAGTCCCCCTATGGTCATTACGGCCAGAGTCGGAACCGGCCTCGTCAAGCGGATCCTCGTGGATACGGGGGCGGACTCGAACATCATGTTCCGCAACGTATTTGACGCCCTGGGGCTGCGTGACACCGACCTAGCGACCCACCAGCACGGTGTGGTAGGGTTAGGCGACCACTTCATCAAGCCGGATGGGATCATCTCCCTCCCGACCTCAGTGGGACAAGGACAGGGGCGGGGTCTTGCGAGATTCCACAGCTTACAACATCATTCTGGGAAGAAAAACCATCAACGACCTTGGCGCGGCGATAAACACGAAACTGCTTGTAATAAAGTTTGTTACTGATGACGGATCTATCGAATCCATCAAAGGAGACCTGGAAACGGCAGTCGCCTACGACCACGCCAGCCTCTCCTTGAGGAAAAAGTCTAAAGAAGCATCAGGGGTTTTTCTAGCCGACCTGGACGCCAGAATAGATGACAAACCTAGACCCGAGCCAGAGGGGGACCTGGAAAAATTTAAGGTCGGGGACACGGAGGAGAAGTTCACGTTCATAAAAAGAAATCTCCCCCATGGATTGAAGGGACCTTTGATGGAGATGATCAGAGCCAATGCCGACCTGTTCGCTTGGACACCGGCCGACATGCCGGGAATAGATCCCCAACTCATGTTGCACTGTCTGGCCGTCAAGCCGGAAGCCCAACCAGTGGCCCAAAGGAGGAGGAAGATGTCGCAGAAAAGGGCGGAGGAGGTGGCCAGGCAGACGGCCAGCCTCCTCGAAGCGGGGTTCATCCGAGAGCTGGACTACTCGACTTGGCTATCGAACGTGGTCTTGGTGAAAAAGCAAAATGGGAGGTGGAGAATGTGTGTGGACTACTCCGACCTCAACAAGGCATGCCCCAAGGACTGCTATCCCCTCCCCAACATCGACGCACTCATCGACGCGGCAGCGGGGTACCGGTATCTGAGCTTCATGGACGCTTACTCTGGGTACAATCAAATACCGATGCACCAGCCCGACGAAGACAAAACGGCGTTCATAACGCCTGAAGGGATCTATTGCTACAAAGTGATGCCGTTTGGCTTGAAAAACACTGGCGCCACGTACCAGAGGCTGATGAACAAGATATTCAGCGAGCTCATAGGCAAGACAGTAGAAGTCTACGTGGATGACATCCTTGTAAAAACCACACGACCCGACGATCTCCTAAGCGACCTGGGGGGCGTGTTCGCGTCCCTCCGACAAAACGGCATGAGGCTCAACCCGCTCAAATGCGCCTTTGCCATGGAAGCCGGGAAGTTCCTAGGGTTCATGATAACCCAAAGAGGGGTAGAAGCCAACCCTGAGAAATGCCAAGCGATTCTCCAGATGAAGAGCCCGGGTTGTATCAAAGACGTACAGCGATTGGCAGGAAGGCTGACGGTGTTATCCCGTTTTCTCGGCGCATCGGCAGCAAAAGCCTTGCCCTTTTTCAATCTGATGAAAAAGGGGATAGCGTTCGAATGGACTCCTGCATGTGAGAAAGCGTTCGACCACTTCAAAGAGATCCTAGCATCACCTCCGGTGCTCGGGAAGCCAATGGCCGGAGAACCACTCTACCTCTACCTGGCCGTAACAGAGGAAGCGCTTGCAGCAGTGCTGATACGAGAGGAAGGGAAAGCTCAGCAACCAATCTACTTTGTAAGCAGGGTGTTACAAGGAGCAGAGCTGAGGTATAGCAAATTGGAGAAACTGGCTCTGGCACTCTTAACCTCCTCCCGAAGGCTGAGGCAGTACTTCCAGAGCCACCGTGTTGTCATGAGAACGGACCAAGCAATTCGTCAAGTACTCCAAAAGCCTGATTTGGCAGGAAGGATGATGACATGGGCCATCGAGCTCTCCCAATATGATTTGCAGTACGAGCCCCGGCATGCAATCAAGGCACAGGCAATGGCAGATTTCCTAGTGGAGGTAATAGGCGATCCCCCCGAGGAAACGGGCACACGGTGGAGGCTCCATGTAGACGGGGCCTCCAACCAGACATCCGGGGGCGCTGGGGTCATCTTAGAGAGCCCAGTCGGGGTCGTGTACAAGCAATCGACCAAGTTCGAATTCCCCGTATCGAACAACCAAGCGGAATATGAAGCCCTCTTGGGAGGACTGACCCTAGCCAGGGAAGTCGGGGCGACAAGGCTGGAAGTGTGCAGCGACTCACAGGTCGTCACCTCGCAAGTGAACGGAAGCTATCAAGCAAGAGACCCGTTGCTGCAAAGGTATTTGGAAAAGGTTAGAGAATTGACTAGGCAATTCCAGGAAGTCACGGTCCAACACGTTCCAAGGGAAAGAAACACACGGGCAGACCTCCTATCTAAACTAGCAAGCACAAAGCCAGGAGCGGACAACCGGTCTCTCATCCAGGGCATGGTAAAGGAGCCAACGGTCGCCCTCCATTTGGCGGAAGCAAGCCCCTCCTGGTTGGACCCCATCATAAACTTCCTGGAACATGGCATACTACCTGATGATGAGAAAGCAACCAAAACGTTGAGAAGAGAGGCGGCCATATATGTAATCATACAAGGACAACTGTTCAGAAAGGGACTCAGCTAACCCCTACTGAAGTGCTTGCACCCCGACTAGACGGACTACATACTTAGAGAAGTCCACGAGGGATGCTACGACCACCACATTGGGGGCAAAGCCATAGCAAGGAAGCTCATCCGAGCTGGGTATTACTGGCCATCAATGATGAAAGACTCCAGGGAATTTGTCAGAAAATGCGTAAAGTGTCAAGAAAACGCCAACTTCCACAAAGCGCCGGCTTCCGAGTTGAGCCTACTGACGTCTACCCGACCTTTCGCTCAATGGGGAGTCGACATATTGGGGCCCTTCCCGGTCGGCCCAGGACAAGTTAAGTATCTCATAGTTGCCATCGACTACTACACCAAATGGATAGAGGCTGAACCGCTAGCTAGCATATCCTCATCCAATTACAGGAAGTTCATGTGGAGGCAGGTGATAACCCGTTTCGGCATACCAGAGGTCGTCATTTCGAATAATGGGACGCAATTCACTGACAAGAAGTTCACGGAGTTCCTCGCCGGCCTGGGGATAAAGCAAAAGTTTTCCTCAGTTGAACATCCCCAGACGAATGGACAAGTGGAATCTGCAAACAAAGTCATCCTACTAGGCCTCAAGAAACGCTTAGACAACAAGAAAGGTGCATGGGCCGATGAGCTCGCTTCGGTTCTCTGGTCCTACCGGACAACCGAGCAAAGCTCCACAGGGGAAACCCCCTTTTGCCTAACATACGGAGTCGACGCGGTGATACCTGTGGAGATTGGCGAACCGAGCCCACGGCTACTTCTTGTAGGAGTAGAAGAAGCAGTGGAAAAGGACCTGGTGGACGAGACCAGAGAGATGGCCCACTTGTCAGAAACAGCACTGAAACAAAGAATAGCTCTACGCTATAACACTAAAGTCCTCAGGAGGGAATTTGAGGAAAGAGACCTCGTCCTGCGACGCAACGACGTCGGTTTACCAACCCGAGGAGAAGGAAAGCTGGCGGCAAACTGGGAAGGCCCCTACAGAATCAAAGAAGTGCTTGGCAAAGGTGCCTACAAGCTGGAGAGACTTGACGGCAAAGAAATCCCGAGAACATGGAATGCAGGTAACCTAAGGAGATTCTATTCGTAGCTTGGGCACACTGGCCAAGCGGCCTGACGAGCCAATACCTGCCATGTTCACAAATTTGTCTGGCTAACGACTAATTTTTACTTGTCTAAATTCTTTATCTACTATTCTCCAATACGTATTCCACACAATCGCGTTCTTCAACGGCAACCCGGGACTGATCACCCCGGGAGCCAGTCAGATCATAGCCATGACTAACGGCCGCGATAACACGACCAAGACGGTTCCAACCGTTACCAACATAAACGGCAAAAAGGACACAAACAATAAGTCCACACCAGAAAAATGGTAACAAAACATAGGTGCTACTAAACAAACAGAATAAAGGCGATAATAAAAGGCCGACCAGGCGACCACTAAAAAGTAGCAAAGGTCTCAACAGTTATAACAAGTATCTTACAAAGCCACACAAAAACACAAAGTTACAAGAGCTCATTTTCAAGGCATATCAACAATCTTGCCATCCTAGATTGTTTTGAAGACTCCAATAGCCGACGTATCGAATTCTGGGACCACGATCTTCACCTGGGCCTTGAGAGCCTCCTCGGTCATAAAGATCGCGTTCTTTCCCTGCTCCCTGACCGCCTTGTATTTCCTTTTCAACTCTTCCGCCTCGGCTCGCGCAGCCTCAGCCGACGAGACGGCCGCGTCACGTTCCTCCTCCGCAGCGACCACCCGACCCTGCGCGGCGTTGAGCTGGCTCTCTAGAGTCATTTCCCGCTCGGTTAAACGGGAGACGGTGGCGTCGGACAATCTTGCCGTCCTGGATTATTTTGAAGACTCCAATAGCCGACGTATCAAATTCTGGGACCACGATCTTCACCTGGGCCTTGAGAGCCTCCTCGGTCATAAAGATCACATTCTTTCCCTGCTCCCTGACCGCCTTGTATTTCCTCTTCAACTCTTCCGCCTCGGCTCGCGCAGCCTCAGCCGACGAGACGGTCGCGTCACGTTCCTACTCCACAGCGACCACCCGACCCTGCGCGGCGTTGAGCTGGCTCTCTAGAGTCATTTCCCGCTCGGTTAAATGGGAGACGGTGGCGTCGGACAATCTTGCCGTCCTGGATTGTTTTGAAGACTCCAATAGCCAACGTATCGAATTCTGGGACCACGATCTTTACCTGGACCTTGAGAACCTCCTTGGTCATAAAGATCGCGTTCTTTCCCTGCTCCCTGACTGCCTTGTATTTCCTCTTCAACTCTTCCGCCTCGGCTCGCGCAGCCTCAACCGACGAGACGGCCGCGTCACGTTCCTCCTCCGCAGCAACCACCCGACCCTGCGCGGCATTGAGATGGCTCTCTAGAGTCATTTCCCGCTCGGTTAAACGGGAGACAGTGGTGTCGGAGGCATTCATTTTTTCCTCAAAGGACGCAGCCTTCTCCTCGGCATCCTTGCGCCCCCTCTCCGCGGCGGCCAATTGCTCCTGAAGCTTTTCAACCTGGACCTTGAATTCGTTGTTGGCCTGGGCGGCAGTATCGAGCTTCCTTCGCAACGCCTGCATGCCCAACAACTCGAACTCGGCCTTTCGGGCTATCACCACCCCACGGAAAAGGGTACGATACATCCACCTCGCCTGCCCCGCGAGTTCGGTTCCAAGGAAGTGATCCTCCGTACTGGGAATCAGTTGATTATCAATAAAGGCCCCAGCATCGAAGTTCCTCTCCATCACGGTGAGGGCTTCCTTCGGGCTGGAAGATGCCCTTCATCTTTTGGGAGTGGGGACAAGCTTCATATCATCATGCTCCCGCTGAGTAGGGGGCGACTGCTCAATACCGGCCGTCTCATCGGGAGTGGGAGAAGCCTGCCTTCCGACGGAATTCTTATCGGACGTCTCGACGTCCCGGGGGGAAGGTACAGCTTGATTCTCCTTCTCCCCGGAAGGGCCTTCCAGCTTCCTGGCATCCTTCTCGTCAGCCTTCTCCTCATCGCTATCCTCCAAGAAGGTCTTGACCAAATTTTCGAGCCCGGTCACTGAAGCAGACATCTCCACTACAACAGAGAAACAAATACGTTAGTCGTGATATCGGGAAGAACAAATTAAAAAGCAAACAATGCAAAAGCACAAGACAGAACAGCTCACAAATATAATTTCTGGCGGACTCCCGTTCACCCATAAGGAGGTGGGGGTTCACGGGGTTCTTTCCAAAAAGAGCAAACAGCACATCGGCAATCCTCTTATTTACAGGGGACATTCCCTTGTAGGTCACCTTAATGAAAGAATTAGACCCCGCCCCGAAGCTCCAATAAGTCGGGATGAGGCGTTCCCCCTCTAACGATAACCAAAAGGGATGGCGACCTTTAACGGGACGAACTTTGAAGAATTTGTCCTTGAACCCATGATAAGAGTCCTCAAACAGGCCAAATATCCTCCGGCATTGGGCAGACCGAAAGGACAGGAACCCTTTCCTTGCATTCCCTTGTTTGGAGGGGTTGGTAAGGTTGAAGAAGAAGAGGAAGACATCCACTGACACCGGCAGCTCGAGATATTCACAAACCATCTCAAAACAGTGGATAGAAGCCCAGCTGTTCGGATGGAGTTGCGACGGCGACACGGATATCCGATTAAGAAGCGACATCTAAAAATCGAAAAATGGTAGGCGAACGCCAACCTGGGTGAACATGGCTTTGTAAAACCAAATCCAGTCGGCGACCCGGGGAGAACGAAAATTAATCTCATACAATCTCTCGTTGGGGGCAGGAACGAAGGTCTCGTAATTGGCCTCCTCATCTGTCCCCCCGCACAGATACCCGGCTTGCCGGAACCCCGTCAACTCCTTTAGATCCATCTGGTTCGGCGAGTCCTTCACATCTGAGGTCACCCAGGCATAGGGGTCATAGTTCACGGCGAAAACAGAAGCCCGGGAGACGACGCGAGGCATACCTATAGTGGGGGTACCACTCCATTAGTCTATGAGGTCGGGAGTCTGGAAAAAATCCAGAAACTATGTCCATCCTATTCAACAGTTAAGCTCAAGCATGGCCAAAGCTACACCTATCATGCAAGCCACCTAAAAACCTATCCTGGAATGGTACCCCTCCCCTAACACATCTACTTAGCACAAAAAGGTCATCTAGCAACAAAAACCAAATAAGACAGCAAGAACACAAAGCAAATACAAACTACAAGCGTACAACAACGAAGCAGAAAAGAGAGAGGTCCAAGGATTACCTGAATTTGTTGCGAAAACTGAGAAGGATGAAGGGAAGATGCACAAGGATACTACAACAACGCTCTGAAATTTTTGAAAGAAGAAGAGGGAGATAGCAGGGAGATGGATGAAACAAGAGTGTAAAAGGGAAAAAAGTTGAAGCAAACTGTTTAAAACTGCCACTTAGAAAGCGCGAAAGACTTGGGGGAAAAATAGTATTTGCGCATGGGGTTTTGCAACCCATTATGAGCATTTAATGCTCAGCGCGAAGAACGAAGCGACGAACGGTTGCCTCAACAACCAAGAGACACGCGCGCAGGGGACATGTCCCTTCCACGGGCGGCCGACCCGACGATAATGCATGGAACATGAAATAACACGCCACTAATAGCTCCCACGACTATCATTGGCGTGTGGGGGCACTGTTACGACCTGGCCCAAACCCTCCACGGGTCGGCCCGACCCGAGCGCCACCCGACCCGGATGGTCAAGGGTGAGGCGCCCCGCAACCGACCCGGACACGCGTCCCAGACAGCTCACTTACAGCTGTGGGAGAACGTCTCGGAAAAAGTGGGCCTGTCCTTGTAGGGCCCACCTCTGACACAGTATATAAAAGGAAGGTTTTACCCTTCCCCCAAGGTACGTCACACATCACTCTCCCCCTTTTTCGCCTGCACATTACTTACTAGAGCGTCGGAGTGTCTTTGCAGGTGACACCCCCTCTCTACAAGAAGTGCTCGGGACCCCGCCTACACCAGACCGGCAGTTCACGATGAGGCGAGACCCCTCATCACCAACCAGTATACCAACCCGATCCGTCCGGTACCCGACCTACCGAACAATATTATTATTATTGGATTAAAATTTGGTTTTCAATTACTCTATTATCCTAATTTTACTAAAATTATTAAATTACCCAAAATCCCTAATTTTATTTAAAAAAAAAAGAGATTGTGCGTTTTGTTTTTCCTCTTAACTGGATTCATGTAACCAAAAAAATGATCTATAGATTCTAAGTTTCTAACTAATAATGTTATTTACTCATAAACTATATTCAAATCACAGCAATACATACATATGCGTTATTAAATGACCATTGTAACCATAAAGATATTATTATCTTAACTCAGCAAAATCAAAGGCCACTAACCTAATCTCCACCCACCTCACCGCCAAACCCCCCATATTTCTCACTCAACAGTACACACACACACACACACACACACACACACACACACACACACACACACACACACACACCGTGAATTAGGGAAGAGAGGGAGTTGCGCCGCGAGGAAGAAGAAGGGAGGAGGAAGCCGTGCTATCGTTTCGCCTCGGCTCGCCAACCAGCCGCGCCACCGCTACCACGTCCCGCTGCCGTCGTGCCGCCACCTCCAGACGCCGTTGCCGCCGCTGTTTACGAAGAGGGAAGAGAGAGCTCGCGGGTGAGAGAGGGAGTGTCGCGCCAGCCACTGCCTCTGCGCCACCGTCGTTGACGAGCTCAGCCGCCTCGCCATTGTTGCCGTAGAGGGTTTTGCCACTGTTGAGGAGAAGACACCGTTGCGTTGGTTGTTGTCGTCGAGAGAGAAGCTGTCGGGTCGCAGAGAGAGAGAGAGAGAGAGAGATAGAGAGAGAGAGAGAGAGAGTATGAGGAGCAGAGGAGTGAAGGGAGACACGCGCCCAGCCACCGCCGCTTCTGCCGCTGCCGTCGTCGAAAACGCTGCCAGTAAGGGTTGAGTTTGGTTTATTTCCTTTTGAGATTCCAGGAGCTTTATTTTCCTTACATGTTATTACAGCCGTCGTCACCGGAGTTGCGGCTGCTTTGCTCTTGATTTCTTTTGTGCAGTAAGTTACTTCTGCTTCGAAAACTTATTTGTCGCTTTTCTGTATATATTTCTGAAGTTTTGGTAAATGTAGGGTTGAGTTTTGATTATTGCGAGTCGCGATTGAAGCTGTGATTGCTGCGGGCTGCGAGGGAAAAGTGGGGTTGTGACGCGTTTGAGTTTTTGAGTTTTGACAATCGAGGTAGGAGTTTTCTCAAACTCTATTTTACATTACAGAGTTGTGATAAATAGATATTGATGCAAAAATATATTTCTGTGATTATGTTTTTCTTGTGGATGCGATTGTTTGATTGCTTGAGTGAAGTACGGTTGTTGATAAAAAATGGGTTTGAAAATTTATTTACTTAATTATTATGAAAAGTGCAACAGTGCTACTCTACGAATTTGCTTCAGCTTGCATTTTACTTACTCTGGTATTGCAACTGTGCAAGGTCTTTCAATTTTAGTTCTTTCGCGATTTTTCATTTTAATTAGTGTGTGCATGTGTGTGTTCAGTTGCTTGAAAATCTTAGTTTTGTTTTGAAAATAAAATCATTATGCTTCATAGGATAACTGTTTGATTAAGTTTGCAATTTCATGAGTGGAAGAAACAGTAATCTAATGATTAGTGATATAGTTATCTTGGTCATTGAGTTATTTTTGCTGAATTGTATGATTTTGAAACTGCAAAAGCATTGATTTAGAATGTGAAAATATCATTCTGTAATTGCCACGATGCAAGGATGATTTATTTTTTACTTGTCCCAATTATGCTCTCAATGGCTACTGACCAAGTTTGATTTTAGTATAAAAAAAATATTTTATGTACTCATATTTATCCTGTAGAGCCATTGCATGAGATTAACACAACTCTATATGGAAACTATTTGAATATAAGAAATTAAGAATAATGATGAAAGTTATCCTTTTTGTGCTCAAGAGGTGGAGCTACATGAAATTGCTTGATAATAATCACATGATGCTCTTTGTCCGTCGTCTATTGTTGTGTTTGCTGCCAGCTTAGCATCTTTAAAGGTCAATACTCTGTTCGTGGCTCATTGTAATAGTGTAACTTTGTTATTCATTTTTTTGCTTTATTCATAAGTGTTATTGATCTTTGAATTATTCTTGAATGATTTGTGTTTTCAGTTTTTCATTCATTGATTGTTGATTAGCTCTTACTACTATTTGTAATTATTCATGGTAAATGTGCTACTGTCCTGTTATTCTTTGTGCTTTTGTGGCTTAATGGTGATTAGATTGTGACTGTCTTGATCAAATTGTTGAGGATTGTTGCCTTCAGGTTTAGGTGCTCCAATTGAATATCTATAATTTTTGTTTTCATGATTTGTTGGTTTGTTTGTGATTATTTAAAATTTGGAATGCTTTGGCTGGGTTGATATTGTTGCTGATTTTGAACCTGGACTTTGGATTTGTTGTTGCATTTTCATTTGAATTTCTAGATACGGTTGCTCTACAGCTTCAATTTTTATTTTACACGGCCTTCCACTAAACCAAGCTTTCAACATAGATTTTGGATCTTTACCGAAAACCTCCCTAGGAATATGAGATTTCACACTTAGTTGCTTCCTTATCTTGAATTTACTGCTAAGAGATTAACTTGCTATCATTTCAGAACATTGTCAAACATGGGTTTGGAAGGTGAGCTTTTATTCATGAGATTTTATCACAAAGGAAAAGTTATCATATTGTTAAGAGCTATTATTCAACTTATGTACACTTTTATTAAATGGTTCTTATTCATTAGCTTTTATTTAATTCTCTAATTATCTATGACATACGATCTATTAATTATTCAATAATTAGTTTCTTGGTTTGAGTATTTAAGTATTAGATTTTGATATCATTATGAATAAAATTTATATGTTTTTGTTTTTTCCTGTGCATTTTTAAAGGAAAAACAAATATTATTTCTTAAGTTAGTGTTTTTTGTTTGGTGGTCTTTTCATGTGTGTGACACTTATTAGAACTTCTCCATGAGAAATGAGAAAGGAGCTATATGAACATGATGGAGTTTGTAATTTATAGTTTACATTTTGGAGATCTATAATTTCTTATTTTTCTTGTCCTATGTATCTATCTAGTTCATTAAGATTTTTCAATGTGTCTTGTTAGTTTGTACTTTAAAGTTTATATGTTGAAGATTTATAAAACAATATTAGTTAATGAAAGATATTTGAACTATCTATGTTATTATATATTATATAAATGTTGACTTGTTGAGTAAATTAGTTAATATATTAATTAATTAAAAAAAATATAATTTGATAAATTATGTGTGTAATTTGTATTAAAAAATTATTACAAAATAAATAGTGTTTTGTAACTAAAGAAAAAAAATGTTACAAAATCAAGTTACATTTTGTAACAAAATTTTATGATAGGAAAAAATAGATTGTCACAAAAAATACCTTGAAGATCAAAATTTGTTACCACTTTTGTAACGACTTCTGGTTTTTTGTATCAGAAAAATTTGTTACAAAATATCACTTTGAATTGTAACAATTCCATTTTTTGTTACAAAAACTTTTTGTAACGGGACATACTGCAACGGCCCCTTTTTTTGTTACAAAATCCTTTTGTTTCAAAATTTCAATTTTTTGTAACAATTTTTTTTGTTACAAATATTGCTTTTTCTTGTAGTGACCCCACCTCTATGTGCTTCGATTTGGAATGAAACGTCAGATTCTTGCTGAGATGGATAGCACTCTGACTGTCACAAAATAACACAAACTTCTCTTAATTGATGCCTAACTCTTGTAGAAATTTCTTCATCCACAAGAGTTCCTTAGAAGCTTCAACAACAGCAATGTATTCTGCCTCTGTAGTAGACAAAGCAACACATTTCTGAAGTTAAAATTTTCATGACACAGATCCCCCTACAAAAGTCATCATATAACCATAAGTCGATTTTCTTGAATCAAGATCCCCAGCCATATCCGCATCTGTGTAACCATCCAACGTAGGTTGGCCACTCCCAAAGCATGAACAAACTCTGGAAGTACCATTAAGTATCTGAGAATCCACTTCACTTCTTGCCAGTATTCCTTGCCAGGATTAGAGAGAAACCGACTAACAACTCTAATGGCATGAGCAATATCTGGCTTAGTACACACCATAGCATACATCAAACTACCAACTGCAGATGCATATGGAATCTTTTTCATTTTTGCTTTCTCTTTCTCACTTGTAGGACATTGCTGCGAACTCAGCTTGAAATGACTAGCAAGTAGAGTACTAACAGGTTTGAAATTACTCATGCTAAAGTTATCTAAAACCTTCTCAATATACTTCTGTTGCGACAACCACAGTTTCCATTCTTCCTGTCACGAGTGATACTCATGCTAAAGATATTCTTTGCAGGACCCAAATCCTTCATAGTAAATGATTTGTTCAAGTCTTTCTTAAGACTTTCAATCTTCTTAGTGTCATAACCAACAATCAACGTGTTATCAACATAAAGCAAGAGAATTATAAAATTACCATCAGAGAATTTCTTAACATACACACAATGATCAAAAGAAGTCTTACTATACCCATGACCTTCCATGAAGAAATCAAACTTCGTGTACCTGCCTTGGCACTTGCTTTAGCCCATATAAGCTCTTCTTCAACTTGCATACAAGATGCTCCTTTCTTTTAACCTCGAAACCCTTTGGTTACTCCATATAAATTTTTTTATCTATGTCACCGTGAAGAAATGCAGTCTTCACATCAAGCTGCTCAACCTCTAAATTCAAGCTAGCTGCCAATCCATGCACAACTCGAATAGAGGACATCTTCACAACTGGAGAGAAAATCTCCTCAAAATTAACACCTTTCTTTTGCTCAAAACCTTTCACAACCAATTGAGTTTTGTACCTTAGCCGTGAGACATTTTTATCCGCTTTCAATTTGAACACTCATTTATTCTTAAATGCTCTCTTATGCTTTAGTAGCATCACCAATTCAAATGTATGATTCCCATGCAAGGATTTCATTTCTTCTTACAAGGCCTTCAACCAATCTTCCTTATGATCATCAGACATAGCTTCCTGGTAGCTCTCTGGCTCTCGAATCTCAGTTTTCATCACATACTCATGAGGAGAGTATTTCTGAGAAGGATGACGCTCTCTAGTAGATCTTCTCAATTCAGGCTCAACTGGTGGTTCAAGTGGAACTTCAACATCTGGTGAAACTTCTGCATCTGGCACTTCAGGTTGAGGTGTAGGTTCATCATATAAATCAACATTATCAACTTGTACATCTCCCTCATCAATATGAGGTCTAGTGGAAGGTCCATGTTTATCATCAGCAGAACGTCTAACAGTTATTGGTTTATCTGTCTTCTTAATATCTTCAATAGTTTGGTCTTCAAGAAAAATCACATCTCGACTTCTAATTATCTTCTTGCTCACCGGATCCCATAATCTGTAACTAAAGTCTTTGTGACCATAACCCATGAAGATAACTACTTTGACTTTCCATTAAGTTTGGACCTTTCATCTCTTGAAATGTGAACAAAAGCACTACAGCCAAACACTCACAAGTGAATATAGGAGACATCTTTCCCTCTCCAAACTTTCTCTGGAACATCACCATTTAGTGGAACTGAAGGAGAAAGGTTGATCAAATCTACTACATTCCTCATCTTTTCACCCTAAAAGGATTTAGGCAACTTTGCATGAGAGAGCATACACATGACTCTCTCATTGATAGTGCGATTCATTCTCTCTACAACTCCATTATGTTGAGGAGTCTTAGGAACCGTCTTCTTAAGCTTGATCCCATGTCCTTTACAATACACTTCAAATGGACCCCTATATTCACCACCATTATCTGCTCAAACATATTTCAATTTCCTTCCTGTTTCTCTTTCAACACTTGCATGAAAGTGTTTGAAGAAACCGAGCACCTGGTCTTTAGATTTCAAAATAAAAGCCCACACTTTTCGAGAATAATCATCAATAAAAGTAACAAAATATGATGCACCACCTAATGTCTTAGCATCCATAGTGCAAACATCAGTGTGAACTAAATCTGAAAAACATGTGATCTCCTATAAGGTCTAGAACTATGAAATGATACTCTAGCATGCTTTCCAACAAAACAATGAGTACAAGTAATTAAAGTTGTACCTTTAACTGGAAGTGAGTGCTTCTTGGCTAAGACACTTAGTTCTTTCTTACTCAAGTGACCAAGACGTATATGCCACAAATCAGAAGAGGAATCGTCAGCTACATTCACCTCTTCTTTGCACAACTTTGCTTGCAGCCGGAAAAAAGTAGTGAGACTATTGTCTTCTTTAGCAACAATGAGAGACCCTTTGGTAATCTTGCATTTTCCACTACCAAAAGAAGTGCAATACCCCTTTTGATCCAATGCCTTCACTGAAATAAGATTGAACTGCATATCTGGCACATGCCTAATATTCTTCAACTACAACTTGCATCCCATGTTGGTTTCAAGCCACATATCATCCATACCAATGATATCACACACTCCTTTGTCTTCCAATTTGATCTCGCTGAAATTTTCAGCAGTATAGGAAGTGAAAAATTCATGCCTCGGAGTGACATGACATGAGACACCAGAGTCCATAATCCAAGTGGAATCATCACATATAAGATTCACATAATTTTCATCATATGTAATAAGAACATCTTCATAAACAATAGCAGCAGTTTTTTTATCACCATCTTTACCTTTGTCTTCATTTCTTTCCCTTGATTGTTCTCTTTTCAAGCACCTACAATACCTCTTGATATGCCTCGGCTTGCCACAATGGTGACAAATGAACTTCTTTCTTGGCTTGTACTTTCTTCTTGACTTGCTTCGACTCTCTGACTTGTCAAAACTGTGAGGTTTTCTACTTTGACTTCTCTCCCGTGACTCTGAAACAAGTGCTTCTGATTGGGAGGATGAATTAGTCAAACCTCACTCTCTTCTTTTGGCTTCTTCATTCAACATGCTCTCTTTAACCATTGCTAACGTCAAATTTTCTTTTGGAGCTGAGTTAGTCAGTGTCACAACCATAACTTCCTAACTATCAGGTAAAGAGCTCAACAACCACAGCTTGCAACTCATCATTCAAAGTGATTTCATCATTTGTCAGTTGGTTCACCGTCTCCTGAAAAATGCCCAAGTGCTCTGGCATTGATTTACCTTCAATATATTTCATATTGACAAGTTTCTTGATCAACAATGCTTTGTTTTGCACATTCTTCCTCTCATATAACTCCTTTAATTTATTTCACATTTTTTCGGTATTTGTTTCAGTGTTAACATGTGGATACATGCTAAGATCAAGCCATTGCCTAATCAAAGCAACTGTCTTCCGATTCAACTTCTTCCATTTAGCATCGGATTTAGTACCTTTGGATTTATCCCACTCCACAGGATCATACAAGTCCTTGCTATACAACATATCTTCCATAAGGGTCTTCCAAATCGAGTAATTTTGGGAATTCAATTTGACCATATTTGGCCCATGAGTATTTTCCTCTATTTAATCAGCACAAAAATTAACAACCAGGGCTCTAGATACCACTTTGATGGGAAAACTCAACAAAAGTTCAAACAAGAACCTGTCTAACAGTGGAAGCACCCAAAAATAATTTTTTCACAACCTGTGCGATTAAATAGGTAATACCAAAAATACTTCAAGCAACAAATATAATGGCAGAAATTAAATAATCAGACACCAGAATTTTAACGTGGGAAAATCCCCAAAAGAGGGACAAAAATCTACGGGACCTAGTTCAGTAAAATCTTCCACTATCAGAATAATAGGTACATAATCAGTCTTCCTAGTGACACTAGGGTATCTCAACAATCAAAAAAATACATCATCAAAACTTATAGAATTAACATAAACCCGCCACAAAGTGGGTATCTCAAATCAGATAAAAGAAAAGGCAATACAACTAGCAAGTTATATCCTAATGTTCATCTCTACACCAGGAATAACATACTAAAATTTCATAAGAAATGGAGCAAGTTTACTGGTTCAATCGGATCAAAAATTGCTTGCCTTTTTCCCCAATTTCTTCTTCTCCTTCGACGATGGCACTGTTCTCTTTTTCCTTTTGTTTCAAAATGAGAGAGCCTTAGTATCTCTCTCTTCATTCCGTGGCTATATGCCACTTTGTTTCTTTATTTTTTTCTTGTTTTTAATACGTGGACTCCACTTAGTTAGGGAACCACCAACAATATATATATATATCATTAAAGTTCTCGTAAAAAAATTGTTTTAAGTAAAACGGTTGATTAGAGTTGCTCTTCCTATAGAATTGTTGTAACGTGGAATAATTGTATAACCTAAGACTGAAAGAAAGTGAAAGAAAAAGAAAAAGAAGTGTAAAAAAAAGATTAGATCACAATCAATAATAATTAGTTAATTTAAATTGATCCCTAATATTTTAATTGACTCAAGTTAGACCATAAAATTTTGAATGGTAATTTATGTTGGCTCATGAGCTCATTTCCATCAACAGTGTGCTAATTTGGCATGTTAACTTATTGTGCTAGATAAAACAAACAAAACAAACGACGTCATTTTATATTACCACCTAATCTACAATGAGATGCGTTTTGTTGAAAAAAAATATCAGAATAGGCAAATTAAATAAAGATAACTTAGAGTGCAAGAAATAATAAAAAACTAGTGTAACTAATTTCTATTATCACTGTAAGTTATAGGTTGAGTTATATATTTTTATATAAATGTACTTGTGCTATATCTAGTGGCTAGCACTCATTTATTCCTTTGTATAATCCAATCCTAAAAATATACAAAAATATTTCAATTTTTATTCTTCTTTCTCAATATATTCACATATGTATCATTTTGTTCTAATTTCTTTCATATCTCCTTTGATCTCTGGTGCCTAACATAGTATCAGGATAAGAAACCGATCTAGACATGGATACATAACCAAAAATCACATCCTCTCATACAGCTGCTGCAATAGCAAATGCTCTTCCATCTCTCAACAATACTTCTCAAAAATTCTTTTCAATTAGGGATAAACTCGATGAAACAAGTTTTTTGACTAGCAATAACTTACTCTTTTCACTATAAGTGCCAATAATTTAGAAGATCATCTCAATAAAAAAAATTATTTCAGCAATATTTGATTCAAAATTTGATCAACAATCGAATAAGATCTCTAGGACCTTCAAAGCTTGAAAACTTTGAGACAATCTTCTAACAATTTGGTTGTTACAATCTATGGATGACTCTTTCAAAACAAAGATGATAGGATGCAGGTATGCTTATCAAATCTTGGACAAAATTCAGGAGTATTTTAAAAAAATTTTCAAGATCAAAGTTAAACAATTGAAAACAGAATTGAAGAGTATCATGAAAGGAGGCTCATCAGCCACAGAATACTTGAAGAAAATTTGTAAGATTGTTGATTCTTTAGCTGCTGTAGGTCATTCTTTAATTTTAGATGAACATTTTGATGCAATTATTGATAATTTAAGTGAAGAATATGCTATGTACATATCTATGATATCAAAATCTAATTGATGCTAAAGCATTACTTTTCCCATGAAAGCATGCTTGAGAGATTAAAAATAAAACTAAACTTGGCATGATTCAATCTAATTTCATATAAACCAATTTCTAATACAACAATAGAGGTGTAGGAAGAAGTTTTGTTGCAAGAAGAGGTCGAGGTAGATCATTTAGAGTAGGAAGATCAAACTAGAATTCATCAAGTCCTCACAATGTCAAGTTTGTAATAGATATAGTCACATTGTTGTGACATGTTTTCACAGATTTGATCAATCTTTTCAATCCTCTAATAGCTCTAACAACACTTCATCATCATCTTCTACTACAACACCACCGTCATTATTTCAAATCTTAAAGCATTCTTTACAAATATAACATCAACATCAGAATCATCATGGTTTATAGATGAAGGGGCTTCTCATCAGATTACTCTATACCAAAACAGTCTTCTTTCTTCTTTAAATTTTCAAGGGACTGAACAGGTGTTGTTAAGTAATGATACTTCCTCACCTATTACTCATATTGGTCACTCGTACCTCATTTATCTAGATAATAATAACAGGTTATACTAAAACAATAACTGCATGTTCCTAGAAATATCTCATAATCTAATAAGTGTTTACCATTTCACAGTGGACAATAAATGCTATTTTAAGTTTTATTCTGATGCATGCTATGTCAAATCACAAGACACCCACCATATTTAGCTCCAAGGATGTCCTAAGTAAGGAGTGTATGAATTTGAGAAGGTTGCTAAAGAATCCTTAATTCCATCCAAACTTTTAGCCTTCTGGTAAGATAAATAATAAATCAAATTTGTATAAATTTTGTTGTATGTCAAAAATGCACATCTTACCTTTTCAATTAGACACATATTAGTTTCAACAACATTTAGATATAGTTTACAAAGATGTATGGGATCCCTCACCAGTTTTATCTAATCATGGTTTCTCATACTATGTTTTCTTTTTTAGATACTTACACAAGATATCTGTGTATATTTCTATTATCGTCTAAATCACAAGTTTTCAAATCTTTTAGCAATATAAATTACAAATGAAGAAATTCACTAGCCATCAAATTAAACACTTAAAATATTATCATGTTCAAGAATACATATCTCATACCAATAAATAGTCAATAAATTAATTCTTAATAAAAGAAATTAGAAATATAATTTTATAGTAAAATAAGATAGAGCTAATTAAAACAAGAATTTTGACTCTAATTTTAAAGAATTTGACCCAAAATTGAGCCAAACGGGCCAAATCGATCGAACCAAGTCCAAAATGGGCCCAAGGTCCAACCCATTCAGCCATACACACTTAATGAATCTCCTTCTTCCTCATTCATTCAGCAAGGAACACTGAAGAGAGAAAGAAGTTTATGAACCCTAACTCAAATTTACATTCAATCTTCAATCTCATATATCTTCTTGCTCCGAGCTCCGATCGCCGCACAGTTTGTGGCCACGCGTCCGTAGCGTCGAGCTCTACAAAGTCCAGTATATCACAAGGCTTGAATTAGCTTGATAAGAACATTCAATCTTGCTTCTTTGGTGCTTGTGTAAGGTGCATGTAAATATGTGATATGAGGCAATTGGATATGTTGGAAGCTTAATTGGAAGCTTGGAGTGAGATCGAGTTACTGAATTTTGGTGATTGCAGCTTACAATTTTGCCTTGTGGGTTGCCTTGGGAAATATGTGAAAATCGGCCAAGGTATGGTTTTGGTTTCTCGTATGTAATATATAATGTCTTGTGAAAACTTAGGCTAGATGACCATAGGATAAGTTGAAATGTGTAGTTATGTTAATATTTAGTAACTTTGATGGAATTATTAAATGACATTGAGAATGAGTAGTGATTGATCATCTTGTTCAAAGTGTAGTGTTGGTGTTTGATGATAAATTTGATTGAGTTTGATGGAAGTTGAATTAGTGTACTTGATATAGATTAGCAATTCTTGATGTAAATGTTAAGCCATTCATGATAGTGGGTGAAGTATTTATTGTTGGTGATTGTTGAATGAAAGGGTTAAATGCGTATGTTGGTATGTGTGGCATGGGAACTATATATATATATATATATATATATATATATATATATATATATATATATATATATATATATGAGTATATTTGTTATTGATTTGGGTTGAGGAATTGTGAAGATGTATGTGTATATGCAGGGAATTATTGAATAATTGAGAGTATTGAGTGTGGTGTATTGTAAAATGAATGGGAGGTGTGGAGTTGAGTTTTGGTGATGCTTTGGTTGTGAAATGTTTGGGTATGAAATGAGATTTTGGTAAAGATAGGGGTTTGGTGATCTTTGGAAAAGTTGATTTTTAATGAACTTCGGTGATCCATAACTTGAGCCTCAGATTTTGGATTTAAATGAAATCTATTTTAAATTAAAGATAATTTCAAGAACTTTAAAACAGTATAAATTTTGTGAAAAATGGAATTTAGTAGAGGAAGTTATGGACGCCGAAAGTTGGTAATATGAATTATGAAATCTGCACTTTATCAGCTTTTAAAAAAAATGAAGATGGCGCGTACGCGGAGTCCTGTTTTTCAGCAAGCTCAATTTTTGTATTTTAAACATGATTTTAAACTTCTAAACCTCTATTTTTACTCTTTTATACCATAAATATTAGTTTTAAGTATAGTGAAGAGATTAAGCTATGAAAGGGGGTAACTTGGTACTGAAGAAAGATGCTGAAAGTGATGAATAAGGCAGAATTAAGAACAATGCGATGTTGATTGATATTATGAGTTTGATTAGAATTATGCATGAATATATATTTATGAATGTCGAGATGATGAGTTATGATTTTGAGTATAGACGAGTAATCCCTATCCAAGTTATGACTTTTTGGATGGACGAGTAATTCCTATCCGAGTCATAGCCTGTGGTTAGACGAGTAATTCCTACCCGGGTTATGGTTGGGGCACCTACCTGAGTAGATGAGTAATACCTATTCCGTGTTGTGGTGTTCTGTCTAGGGTTAGCTACCGGACATGTTGGGTTGGCTTTATAATCGATAGATGAGACTCATCAACCACATAGGGCAGGCATACATCATATGCATATGTTTGCTTTGTTTGATTGTGCATTATTTAGGTTTACCTTTGTGAATTACTATGCTTATTTGCTATACTTTCTACCTGTGTATCTGAATTCTACCTGTAATTGCTTTGTCTGTATTGCTTGTCTGTGCACTGGTGAATTTGGAATGTTGGAAGAGGTAGAAGGTGGATTGTATAGTTAGAGTTTTATGAGACAGAAAGTGGATTGTAAATTGAGGGATTAGGTTAGGATTGAGTTAGACCCTTATGAACCTTAGATAACTATCCTGCTTATGGTTTACCATGTTAATTCTTTAAGTTTTAAGTTTATTAATCTGAGTATTGGCGTTCTAGGATTGCCTCTGGCATTCCCAGGACCTTATATCTTATGTGTGTGGCACATTTACCATGCTGAGAACCTCCGATTCTCATCCCATACTGTGTTGTTATTTTTCAGATGCAGGTCGAGAGGCACCATGGTAGGCATCTGGAGTTCTGCAGTGGAGTGGTTTATGGGATGTTACTTTGGTGTATATTTAATATATAATCTTATGTATTTAACTTGAACAGCTTCTTTATTTTGTACCTCTTAGAGGTTTATGGAGAACTAGGGTTTTATGTTTATGTATTTTGGACTTCGGGCTATGTATATATGTATGTAAATATTCTCTAACCAGCCTTAACTTCGCAGGCTGAGTTAGGGGGTTTGTTATCTTGTATTCTTGACCTTCTAATCCTGCTTTCAGTTTAGTTAAACTTATGAACCTTGGTTTTCTTAGTACGCAAATTAACATTATTCCGGAGTGTTGCACTTTTAATTTTACAGTTTTGTTTTAACTATTCCTCTAAGGCTCCTCGTATATTACTTTCTTTCAATTACTATACGTATATATACTTTCTTAGCTAATAATGGTATAATTCATAGATACTCCTATCCTTATACACATCAATAGAATAGAAGGACATAGAAAAATACAGGCATATAATTGAGGTAGATTTATCCTTACTTGCTAATGCATCTTTACCTTTAAAGCATTGGGATGATGCATTTTTTTCTTCTGCATATATAATTAATAGATTACTTTCTATTGTTTTATTATACAAATCATCTTTTGAATGTTCAATCATTATCCACCAGATTATAAAGCTTAAAATTTTTTGTTGCTGGTGTTATCCTTTACTAACACCTTACAATTCTATCAAGTTTCAATATAAGTCTAATTTATGTGTTTTTATGGGATATTCTCCCAATCATAAGGGATATAAGTGCACGAACTCTCAAGAAAATATATTCATTAATAAACATATGTTATTTGATAAAACATTATTTTCGTAGACTACTATGTTCCCTACCAATAAGACCTCTATATACATAACCCCAAAGAATACACCTACTGATATTTTTACTATACAAGTTTCTTTTGTCTCCTCCTCTCCTTTAACTTAATATGATACTCAACCACCTTTACACAATCAATCTATAACTCCCTTATCCAATCCTGAACCATATACCAATTATGACTCCCCAATTCATTTAACCATTAATCTCACAAATCCTGAACTAAATACAATTTCTAATCCTACACCGATACCCATTTCTACTATTGAAATTCAATTACCAACTTTAAACACAGCCACCATAAATCAGAATACTCACCCTATGAAAACTAGATTTAAAACTAGTTCTCTCAAGCCAAAAATATTTTAAACTAAGGTCAAATCACCACCAGATTTGATTAATGAAATTTCTTCATCAGCCAAAATTGCTTTAATAGCACTACACTAGAAGTAGACAATGCAAGAAGAATTAGAAGCTTTATATAGAATGAATACTCGAATAGTAACAAATCCACCTCCTAGGAGTACAATAATTGAATGTATATGGGTTTATTCCATCAAAAGGCACCCAAGTGGAGCTATACTTAAGTATTAAATTAGTCATGATGCTTAGGGATTCCATCAAAGAGAGAGAATTGACTATGATTAAGTCTTCCATCCAATCATCAAACCTGCTACAATTAGAATCATCCTCACCATTGCTATCTCTAAATCATGACCAATCCACTAATTTGACTTCAACAATGCATTTTTTAATGGATATCTTCAAGAAATGGTGCACATGCAACAACCTCCATCCTTTCTTCAAGGCAATGCCCAATAGGTTTGCAAACTTCACATGTCATTTTATAGTTTAAAACAAATTCAACGATCTTGGTTTACCAAATTAGTCTCCACTTTATCTCAAATTGGATTTCAAAACACCAGGTTATCTCAATCTTGGTTTATGTTGATGATATTTTAGTAACGGCAATAATGAGATTACTAAACTCATGAATGACCTACATTCTCTATTTGCAGTGAAAGATCTAGGGGAATTCAATTATTTTTTGGGCATTTAAGCCACTACTTCATGTTGCTTTATTCTCTCACAATCCAAAATATTAAAGATTTACTCACTAGAGCTCATATGCATGAAACACGCTCGATGCCCACCCCTATGAACACCGTAACAAAATTATTTACATATGATGGTGACATTTTTGAGAATCTTACTCAATTTAGATATATTGTTGGTGCCTTTCAATACATAACTTTAATTAGACCAGATATATCCTTCTCTGTAAATAAAGTCTCACAATATATGCACAATCCCTTAAATTCTCATTGGAAAAGTATTAAGAGAATTCTGCGATTCTTGGTTGGTACCATGAATCAAAGGATCCTTTTTCAACCTTGTGCTGATTTAAATTTGTTTGGATTTGCAGATTCTGATTGAGGTTTGAACCTTGATGATCGAAGATTAACTCCAGGATATTGCATCTATCTTGGAACAGACTTGGTTTCTTGGGCAACCAGGAAAGAACACTCTATAAGTAAGTCGAGTGTAGAAGTTGAATTTCGAGCAATTGCAGCTACAAAAATAAACCTTTGATGGATATTGAAACTTTTTACAGAATTACATATCAAGTGTCATAAGATTCCAGTCATATACAGAGACAATATTAGTGCATGCAGTCATACTTACAGCTAATCCTATATTGCACAACAAAACAAAACACTTCGACCTTGACTTTCATTATGTTTGAGAGAGAGGGGTATTGAGGATAATAAGCACAAACTCAGGATCTTGTCTAAACCGACCATGAGTTTGAGGGAGAGGGGTATTGAGGATAATAATAGAATTCGCAAGTTAAATACAGATAACTTAGAATGCCAAAAATAATTCAAGAACTAGTGTAACTAATTTTCGTTATCACTGTTAGTTATAGGTTGAGTTATATATATTTTATATAGTTGTACTAGTGCTATATATAATGGGTAGCACTTATCTATTCCTTTGTACAATTCAATCATAGAAATATACAAAAGCATTTCAGTTTTCATTCTTTTCTCTCAGCATATTCACATCTTTATCCTTCTGTTTGAGTTTTTTCACTTTAATTTTTTATCTTTGGTACCTAACATATTTTATTCTATTTATGTGAAATGTCATTTTATTGAAGATTAAATGTCAATATAAAATAATATTATTTTATTTTATTCAATATAACAAATTAACATGTTAAATTAGCATGCTATTTACAAAAATGAACTCAAACTAATGCAAATTACTAAATTAAAAGTTTAATTTGAGTCATTTAAAATTTTAAAAATCAATTATATTCGATTACGTCATGACATTATTTTTGGAATTGTATTACAACAGTATACATTATTCCGTTCACAGTTATGCATGCGTAAACCATTGAACAACTCAATTAATAATGATTAATTTTAAATTATTGTTTCAAATTCAAAATTTGATTAATTGACATTAATGGTATTTTTGAATCAAAACTTACACTAATTTATTTTCACTTCCACTCACCATTCACCACACAAAACCACAAATCCTAATCTCTCTTCCCAATGCCCCACGCTGCCGCGGTTTTGTCCTCGCGCTGCTAGCGTCGCCGCAGCACCGTCCTCGCACGCCATCGCCGATCGTCTTTGCATCCTTCTCCGCCACCTCATATGCCGTTCGCGCAGGAAAGACAACCACCATCATGCTTCTACTTCACCCACCTCACATCCCATCGCGACTCCCCATCGCTCGCCCGACGCACCCTTGCCGCTCGGGACTCCCCATCGTTCGCCACTCGCGCCCCACGACTCTCCATCCGTCGCGACGCAGCCACCACCAGGTCCCCATTCGCGACGCACGATCAACTACTCCGATCCATGGCGACTCCTCCACTCGTCGCAACACGCCACCGCAAGTCCCCCCACTGTCCACGCAACGTCGTCGCCGTCACCCTACGGCTCTTCCTCTCTTCCTCCTATTTGGTTTTGAATGATTTTTTAACTAGTTTTTTACGTTTCTTTTTTCTACATTTCGGATGATTTTTTTTATTAGTTTTGGATGATTCTTTTTTCTATGTTTTGGATGTTTTTTTCTTAGGATTTGGATGATTCTTTTTATTAGTTTTGAATGATTCTTTCTCCTATGTTTTGTATGTTTTTTCTTAGGATTTGGATGATTCTTTATCTTATGTTTTGGTGCTTTTTGTTTTTTGGAGTTTTGAAAATTTTTTGGAAAGAGAAATTAGTATTTACGTAATAAATAGTAAAAGGTGAATTAGAGTAAGAAGATGCAATTAATAATCATTAATTTTGTATTTTTTTAAAAAAAATTTAAATAACTACTAATTAATGATAATTAATATTATTAATTAATATAGAATATAATTCAAAAATATTTGTTGCTTTATTGTTGGCTGGATCCCTCTTAGTTTCCTAATATTATTGTAATTAAATATGTCATTCTTTTTGCGCGGTTGAGAAAAGTAATATCAATTGATGAGCCCAATTTTATCTTTACGTTAAAAAGCAATAATTTTTATGTTCATAATATCATACGTGGGTTTTTTTTTTTTTTTTGTGACTGAACATAACACAAAAAACAAAAACCTAAAAAAAAGAGTAGCACTTTTTTCTAATAATAATGTCTAAATTATTAGGGGATAACAATCACTTCAGATACACCTACTTATTTAAAACAATAGTTTTAGCCATTAAATTAGCTGTTCTGTTTATTGTACACTGGATTAAGATTAAGATTAAGATTTATATACGTCAGTTTTAATTGGTTCGTTATTTATGCAATAGAGATTAGGATTTATATACATTTATGCTTAAGGATTATTTTGATAATTAAATTTTAATTTATAATATTTATTTTCTAATATATTTAAGTTTTCAAGTCAATGAGTTGTAAACAGTAAACTTCATCTTTTTATTGGCGAGAGGAGACTTTTTCGGTTATTAATTAAGAATAAAAATAAGTAATACAAAGGTACATTATTAATGTCATAATGTGTTAATTAGAATGAATTATTACAAAGATTACTGATCTTTTGACAAAATGACAGCAATACTAATTAATATCAAATATAAAATATTAATATTATTATTTTAAAAAATTATATAAAAAACATTTTATAATTAACATACAAATTTATACGAATAACTATAGGAATGAACTTTTTAAAATGATCCAATATTAGGCATCTTTTTTGTAATTGTAAAAACTTTTATGGTTAAAATTAAAATTTAAGATAAAAATAATTAAAAAATTGACTAATATTTATCAAAAAAAATTAACTTTTTAATTGAACTGATAAATTTATATATATAATGAACAAATAAACTTAAAGCGAAAAGCAAGGAGGCAAATATAATATAAGCAGATTCCATTTTGAAGCAATGTGCATTGTCTTATCCCCCTTCTTCAAAAGTTAATATTGTTTATTTTTCAGTGCTATAATATGTCCATGAAAGTGAAAGGTGTTACTCATTTTGTGGAAGGGGCTGCGACGCACCGCCTAGGAGTCGTTACGTTCACAAATTCATGCATTGTCGGCTCCGACCACAAATCCCTGATTAGTTGAAAGATTATGTCAAGGAATTTTTTTAATAAAGTTGTTAACGATCAAACTTTAGAATATCATCATACACTGTATATCTGTTATCAACCAAATCATTAATACTAATAAGAAAGTTAACATTGTAATACATAATTAAAGACATCTAGTAACTAATAAGTCTAATAATTAAACTATTTAATCTCTTTTTTGATAGGGATAATAGTTACACATTCAAGTATTTTTGACAACTAAATTTAATTAAATTGGGTCAAATTCAACAAAAACTACTCTCATCACACCAATGTATACATACGCATTTCAATAATGTAAAACATATCCTTCTTCGTCTTCGTCTTCTCATTTATTCTCCTCCTCCTTCTCCTTCTTTTAAATTCATGCACGTATCTTCTTCTTTTTTTCGTTACTGTCATCACCAACAATACCAATATTTTGCTAATATTTTTATTGGTTTTAATTTTCTTTGGTTCTATCATTAAATAATTTCAGTTTATTTTTTAGTTTATTTCGACTCATTTGTCAATTAATTGAGGTTCAGTTGATGCTGTTGATAAGTATTGACTAAATTTTTTATTTCTTAAGTAATTTCGGTTTATTTCTTAGTTTAATTAAGGTTCATTTGAATCCAGAAATAAATTGTATGTATTTTTGTTGATAATTGAATCTTTTTGACTGCTTGTTCAAAATTGAACTAATTTCGGTTCATTTGTGTGTTAACTGAGATTCACCTGATGCTGTTGATAAATATTGACCAAATTTTTTATTCCTTAGGTAATTTCAGTTCATTTCTTAGTTTATTTGAGGTTCATTTGGATCCAGAAATGAATTCGATTTGTTTGTGTTAATTGAGGTTCACTTGATGTTGCTGATAAATATTGACCAATTTTTTTAACAAAGAAGAATGAAATTATTCATTATCACTTTATTCAATTGCATTAGATTCCACTCTATTCCATTCAATTAGTTTAGATTTGAACAAGCAATAAAAAAAAACTCAATCATCAACAAAAACACATCAAATTTATTTTTAGATCCAAATGAACCTCAATGAAACTAAGAAATGAACCGAAATTATTTAAGGAATAAAAAATTTGGTCAATACTTAACAGCAATATCAAGTGAATCTCAATTAACACACAAATAAACTGAAATTAGTTCAGATTTGAATAAACAACAAAAAGACTTAATCATTAAAAAAACACATCGAATTCACTTCTGAATCCAAATGAACCTCAATTAAACTAAAAAATAATCAAAATTACTTAAGGAATAAAAAATTTGGTCAATAGTTATCAGCAGCATCAAGTGAACCTCAATTAATACACAAATAAACCGAAATAAATTAAGAAATGAACCGAAATTATTTAATGATGGTATCAGAGAAAATCAGAACTAATAAAGATATTTATAAAATATTGGTGTTATTAGTGATGACGATAACGAAAAAGGAAAAGAAAAAAACAAGATGCAACATTGGATAAGAAGAAGCTTGCGTAAATTTAGAAGAAGAAAAAGAAGGCGCGTGATTTGAAAAGTTGTTATAACAATTCAGTTAAACTTGGTTAAGTATTTTGTTTGAATTTAGAGTTTTATTGAGTAAAAAATATCCCAACGGCAAAAAAGAGTAAACTACCATTTGTACCCACGAAAGTTGAAAATGCTGACATATCTACCCATAAAAAAAGAAAATTACCCTTTGTACCCATAAAAAATGATTTTTACAAGTAAAATTATCCAAATCCTAAAAAATTAAATAAAATTCCTAAATTACCCTTCTCTCCACCACTACCACTATCATCTCCTCCCATCCCCTCCCCCCTCTCCTCTCTCTCTCTCTCTCTCTCTCTCTCAATGTTCTCATCTTTTCTCCACTACTGTCACCACCACCACTAACCCATCCTCTCTCTCTCCTTCCATTTTCTAAGCTCGTCGCCGCCGCCATAATCCGTCAACTCTGCCAACTCTTTTCTCTTTCTCTTTCTCTCGCTTTCCTTATGTGTTTTGCTTTTCTCTTTCTCTTCTGCTTCTTCGAATTCTCAACCCAGAAAAATGGTTTCACCATCATCAATAACAACAGAACCATCTTCAGATTCTTTGCCCCCACACTCTCTCTTACCTGCAAAATCCCTTATCTTCACCACCACACCATCTTCTTCACCCAATCACCTTTCTAACCCTAACACTCTTCACCCAGCCACCACCCCTCTTTCCCTTTCTAATCTCAAATCCCACCACCACCCTCTTCAACTAGCCACTACCCCCTTTCCCTCCAAAACTCACACACGGAGACATTACACACACACCCACCCGAGGAAGAAGAAGAGAAGAGGAGGAGGAGCGAGACCGCACTAGCAACGTGGGGACTCACTGACGCTATCGCATCATCGTCGCCGTTGTTGAGGGAGCCCAAAGAGGATATGCGACCCAGAACCAAGGAAGGGAGAGCTGTCGCCGCCGTCGCGCCCTGCTGCTGCCGGCTGCGTCACATCTGTCACCGCCATTGATTGAGTCTGTCGCTGTCGTTGTCACTGGTCTGGAAGGAAGAGAGCGCGCAAGAGATCGGAGAAGGAGGAGAGGGCTGTAAGACCCAAAATCTTTGAAAAGTCTTTTTATGATCAAGTCTCAAATCATATAGTTATTTATAGCCTTAATTTCAGAAATTATTTTATTAAAGATAATCAAGGCAAGTTTTGATTTATTGGATTTGAGATAAGTTATGATTATTATCCAATTTCACAATTATTGGATTATTTTCTATATTCAGAGTATAAAGTTAGTAGTTGTGAAATAATAAGGATTTCTATATGCTTTGGATTAAATAATTAATATTTTAAATAGTAATACTGCTATTTTGGAAAAAAAATAAAGGAACTAAGTATATTATTTCTAATTTTTAGATTTGGGCATTTTATTGAAAATAATTTGTGAAATTGATGAGCAAATAGTATTTTCTATACATAATTAGTGTTGGATTTAAATTGGGTTTCAATTACCATAATTTCCCCAATTTCATTTGAAATTACTAAAATGCCCCTAACCCTAATTTTTGAAAATAAAACCCTAACCCTGAAACCCTAATCCATGACCCGGTTCCCCCTTTTACCCTCAGCAAACTCAGATTCAAAAACCCTGTAGCTGCCACCCATTTCTTTTCCCATCGGCAACTCACACAAAGTTTCCTTTTCCCGGAAAGAAAGAAACAGTGAGCCAGCGAGAGGGGGAGAGAGGGAGGCACGTCTCGTCGCCGTCGAGCTGGAGGGGGAGCTGTCCGCAGCGCCATGGCACCACCGCGACCATGCCATGCCTCACCGCGAGCTACCCAATCGTGCCATCGCCGTCCCGTGGAGCCATCGCCGGACCGCCGCGCATGAGGATGATGGGCTGTCGCTGCCTTCTCGTCGCAAAAGAGAGAGAGAATTCGGGAGCAGAGCAGACGAAGGAAAGATCTGAGGCGAGCTGGGAGCCTGACCACCGCGCGGAGCCGCGCTGCTGTGTGCTGTCGCTGTCGCCTCGGACTGCTACCGTCACTGAGCTCCGTGGAGTAGAGAACGACGCAGGTGAGAGGGGATCGCGCTCTGCTGCAGTCGAGCCGGCCTTGCTACCTCCGCGGCTGGGGCTGTCTCTGTCGCCGGCGAGAAGGAGAGAACCGTGCGGGAGAAACGGAGCGCGATGGGGGAGAAGCCGGCTCCGCCACTGCCTCTCACTGCCGCCACATGTTCCTTCGCCACTGCTAGAGGTGAGTTACCGGAACCCTCTGCCACCGGGAGTCAGTATCTCAGCCGCCCAGGAAACCACCATTAGAGTCACCGCTGTGTTGGGTAAGCTCTCCCATATTTCTGCTTCCTTGTTCTGCCAGTTTATTTCTACGTTGGAGCCTGTCACTGAAATTTTTTGTATTGGATGATGTGATTATTGTAAATTCCTTGCCGCTGCCGTCGCTGGAATCACGGACCAAGGTGGTGGAGAAGGCCTTTTTTCCGCTGCTGCTATAATCGTTCTTACTGTTGCTACTGTTTCGTTTGGTAATTCAGTGAGTATCTCACGTTTCGAAAACCCTGCTTTAGTGTCCGGTTGTGTTTGGTTAAAGACCTTGAGGCTTGGTAATGTAGGTTTGAGTTCTGATGATTGCGTTTCGCATAAGTGTTGCGGAGGCTGCTGTGCCATTCCTTTTATTTCAGTAAGTGTTTTTATCTCGGAATCCTCGCCACTTGTTTTTAGATTATGAGTTTTAAGATTTTCATGATAATGATGTGTTAGGAAGTAGTAACTGAGCTTATATGTGGCGTTGAGGCTGTTTCTACTTTTGAGAAAAAACACGCGGAGCCGGGACTTTGATTGTCGATTCGGGTTGAGGCGGGAAGGACTCTGTGACGCGTTTGGGTTATGGAATTGCGTTTTGAGGTAGGGGCGCTTTCCAAGAACTATGTTTTGTGTATTGGAATTATTACATATGGATACTGGTGTGAGATATTGTGTATTTGGTGATTGTATCTGCCTTATGTATTATTTGATTGACTCGAATGACTATGGATGTTGGTTTGGCTGAATTGTTGTGTGGCTTGTGAAATGTAATGTTTAGAAATTGATTTTTTAAAGATTTGAAATGTGAGTTTAATCCGTTGAGGATTGGTTTGAAGTAAGTCAATTATTTTGATCATGTGAAAGATAGAATACTCTTGAAATTTAGCTTGGGTTGCTTAAATTGATTTGGTTTTGATAAATGATTTACTGCTGAACCGATTCTTTAAAGCTTTAGAAATAAGTTAAATCGGTTGATATTGAGTTGATTTTTGAAATAGTTTCCTTGAGATATGCCACTGAGGCGACTGTTGGATTTAGCTTGCTTTTGAATTGATTTCTGGTTTTGAGCTGTTGAAAAGGAATGAGAAACAGTTTAGTTGGGACCCGAACCGGGTGGCAAAAGTCCAAGTTTTAGGGGAGGTGCTGGCGAAATTTCTACAAAATCCTAGTCTTGTTTGAAAAGTTATTTAAAAAGGGTTGGATTTGAGAAATTGTATTATTTGATTTATTAAGAGAATATTTATGTTTTCAAGCTTAACTTATTTAATGAACTTTATGCGTTGAGTTCGGCTTATTTAGAAAGGACTATTTTTACCGTTTGAATCACTGAAGGAAATAATGATACTCTAATATTGATTTCAATATAAAAAGGAGCTTTTAGTGATTTCAAAGGAATCTAGACTTTTGATTGAGTAATTAAGTTTGAGGCATTTTGGAAGAGTTAGAAAAATGGGTTCCAAAAAGAAACCTGAAAGTGGTTTGATTCAAATGAACCGGTTCCTTTTCAAATGAGTTAATTTTTGGACCGGGTTGGAACTTGTGATTTTGTATGGCCGGTTTTATAGTAAATTCAGTTTTATTTACTTGAACCGAGAATCTATGATTTTAAGAGTTTTAATGAATTTTAAGGAATTGATATATGTTGACCTTCCCTAAAGACTTGGGACTCTGCCGAGAAACTTTTGTTATAAAATCCCATTGTTGGATGGGTGATTTTGAATACTTTGAAATAAATCTTTAACTTGCCATGGTTTTGGAAGTTTTGGAAAGAGAATACCGAGAGTGGCTTTGTTTTAAAAAAGGGAACTCACTTTGAGTAAATTTGGCTTATGAGCCTGAGATGATTTGAGAAACGGGATTTCTAAAGCCAAGGCTGAAAAGAGTTAAAACTTGATTTCAAAGTGAAGCGATTGAGAAAAAATGATTTATGGCTTAAATGCCGGTTTTATGAATTTGATGATGTTGGATGGTGAAAGTGCTGTTTTGTTATGGGCCGGAATGGCTGTGTATGATTATGAATATTGGCTGGTTCTGGATTGAACCGTGAGCCGAAATGGCTGTGTATGATATTGATTTATGGCTGATTGCCGAATGAGTTATGGACCGTATGGCTGACTATGAATTATGAATTTAAGCCGGATGGCTGAGATGGATGTTGATCCATGGCTGGGACTGAATGAATATGTGCTTGAGATACCTGGGTAGTAGCAAGGGTTGTGGTTCGTCCCACTTGCTCCAGGTTAGAGACTGTAACGCCTGGGTAGTAGCGGTAGTAGTGGTGATTCCACTCGCTCCAGGTTCAGCTTTTAAGCACCCGCCTGGGTAGTAGCCACAGTAGTGGTTATTCCACTGGCTCTGGGTTGAGCGGGTAGTAGCAATGGGGTTGTAGCTCAAACCTACTTGCTCCGCGATGGGTGTTTCTATCCATGGTTAGCTACCAGGACGTGTCGGGTTGGCTATATAACCGACAGATGATATCATCAGCCACTATGGACAGGCATGCATCATATGCATTTATGTGACATTGTTTGGGTGTGCATATTATACTTGGTTTGCCTATGTGATTAATTTCTAACTGTTCTACTTGCAATAACTGTTTGTTTGTGCTTGCATCTTCCTATTTGTGTTTGCTACTGGGACTCTGTTGGACTGTGGTGATTCGTTATTGTTGGATTGTTTGGGCCTAGGGCCGTGGTTGGAATGAGATGAACTTATGGTTGATTTTGGTTTTGTGTTTCTGGTTTGGAATAAAATATGAAAGGCTAGTTTGGTTCAGTATAGATAAACCCTTTTGAAAGGCTTTTGAGTTTTTGAGAATTGAACGGTTCCTCTTTTAGAAAAGAATTCCGACTTTACTTTTATTGTAAACTGTTGTTTTTGAAAAGAGGCATAAGATGGTTATTACTCACTGGTACGGTTTATCTTCATGTATCCTATTACAGTAATTTCAAAAACCCTCTACTGAGAACCCTTTCGAGGATGATGTTCTCACCCCCCTACATTTTTCCCTTTTCAGGATAAGGGCGCAGAAGTCACGAGAAGTTTATTTAGTTGTTGAGGTGCTCTGTATTGTTTTAGTTATGGTTTATTGTACCCTCGCCTTTATCTTAATATAATCTGTAAGAGGGTTAGGAATTGTATTGATTATTGCTTGTAATATTATTTGTATATATATTTATGTATATATATATGGATGTACTCTTTATGAGTTATTGTAAGTTGTATGGTATTTATGGATGTACGTTATCGAACGAAAGTATTTTTGGGAACGATGTTGCGGTTTAAAAGTTTTAAACGGGCTCATATTTTAGTATTAAATAGCATAAGTGTCGTCGTAATGTCCGAGCTATCAAAGTCGCGCAGCCAGAAGCGTGAGCTTTGGTAGTTAGGGTGTTATATTATGGTATCAGAGCGGTTCTTCCTGTAGAGCCTGAGGAATGGACTGACTATGCTTCAATTGCATACTCTGAGCGTTTGTCATGTATTAGGCCTTGTCGAATGACGAGAATTAGAGCTTTATGCACATGACGATCTATTGATTAACGCCATTAGTCTTGTGTTGCATAATTCCTGATATTAAGTTTGGGAGGCTTAATACTAGTGAATTATGTATATGAAAGCACTGATGGGTTATCATAGATGATATACGAGTTTCGAGTAAAGCGAATCGCGGGTTTTGGGGAACGTTAGAAACTATTTCTCGAGGCTATTCAGTTGTGTGTCTTGAATTCTGTTCGAGTCGACCTGTTGTTTCATATCCTAACTTGATGTTCTTGTTGCTAATCCTTTTGAAAAGTAGTTTGATTTTTCAACTCTATTCCTCTATTCATATACATTCTTGTTTGATCTTAAGTGCCTATGCTTGGTTGAAATTCTTGTTGTATCTACCTTTCTTGGTTTGAGTTCTTTTTTTTTTCATGTATCTTTTGATATGACTTTGAACTTGTCCTAATGCGCTGTGCATTTTAACTCCGGATTCCGAGTCCATTATTAGAGAGATTGTTGATTCAGTTTTCCTCTTGTTTGACAGTGATTACAGCCAATTTTGAGGTTTTATAAAAATTGCTGTTGATTAGATATATACTTATCTATATATGAAACTTTGAGATTTCTTATACAGTTTAACAACTATTTATCTCTAATACCTCGCCTGTACTTTTACTGGTTTACGGAATTGAACTTACTTTAAAAGTAAATTGACTTTCTAGTAATTTTACTATAGTTCCAATGCACATCTTCATTTGATTATGTATTTGGATATTTTTCAAAATTTTGGAAAGGAAAGATTTTTCACTTTTATCCCGGTTGAGTTTCATTTGATAAGCTTTACCTAACTTATTTTGTATTGAGTTTGATTTAGCATGCTATATGGTTTGTGCCATTGTTGTTCTTTTGAAAGTGTTGGACTCATAGCTTTCTTCCTATGAACAGGCTAAATTCTCTATTTAACCTTTCATCTCTATGAATGTCATACTTTACTTTATTTTTGACTAATCTTTTACATTTTGTGAACATTACCATTGATCTTGGTTTGTCCTCTCTTGTGAATCTCATCCTTATGAGGGTCAGTTTAATTCATTTCAAGTTAGTGCATTGTCTATTCTCCTATTATCTCTACAAGAGTTTTTAGTCAAAGATTTATCATTGAGAAATTACAAATGATTGAGTGGTCTTTTTCTATGACTTTTGTATTCTTTGGGATCAATTGAAAGCTTATTTGATGTCTCATGCCTAGTGGATCTTGTTTGAACTATTTTGGTTTAAGATCCTTTCTTGCAAGGCTTGACTCATTTTTAGTACATCTTGAACTTCTTGAATGTTCTTCTGAGATGGTGATTTCAAGAACGCTTTTGGAGTCTTGTTTTGAACCTTTTAAAGAAGTTTTGAATTCTCTTTGAAGAAATATTAAACGGAATTTACTTTCTGTTGCTTGATTGAGATTGAAACCATTGTTCAATTTTGATGAAGTTAATTTAAAAATCGGCATGCGCTATTTTAAATGAGGTTCTGGAGAACTTCCTTATTTAGTGGAAACCGATTCATTTGTAAAGCACCACTTATTTCCTTTACCAAATTGTAAGAAAATTTTTACCTCGGAATTTCTTTTCTAAAAAGAGTTTAACTTCCTCTTTCATCCTTGCTAAACCTTTTATACACGCTTGTTAAATATGGACTTTGGAAATTTTTAAACAAGCATTTGATTTCCCTCCCGAGTTTTATGAATTGCTTTTGATTAGGTCGTGCACCTAACTATCTTTCTAAAATACTTGAGGAAATATTTTAGCTATTAGTCAAACTTGTGTGCATTTTGTTTTAGAACTCTACAAAGTCTACTTCAACATGAATTTGCATTAAAGCAAAGACACGATTATGCTTTTGTTACTCTCTTGAAGAATGGTTGTTGCTTAACTTCTCTTTTAGACCGCAAAGTGATTTTTTTCGCAAGTTTTCGGCTCTTTTAACGAACAGCATATTCGGAAGTATTTTAATTATGCTCTTGAGTTCTGTGAGCTTGGTCTTGGGTCTGGGATATTCTTTTCTGTAAACCTTATACCTCTTCGACTCAGCTTGAGTTTGTTTTAAACTGATGCGCTGGTTTTCTTCCTATTGATCCTGTTGAACTTCTTTGATCCAAGGATTATCTTTGAAGTTGTCAATTAATTTATTTCTAGCAAACTTCATTACTTGAGCGTCTTTGGTTATCTGGAAATTGGATACTTTCCGTTAAACCTGAGTATTACCCTTGACAATTGTCTCTCCGTTCTAAATCTGGTATCCTTCTGAGTAGACTCGAGAATTGTTTTGATATCACGTGCGACTTGTAGACGTAGTAACGCGATGCGTTAGTTCTTTAAGACGTGATGTGTGTATACGGAAGTTGAAGCGGTAGGTGTGCAACATTATGAGTTGTGGGTGTTTTGTTCCTTGCGGACGAGTTTGCGGTTGTAAGGCTTGTGATCGAGTATGGGATTGTAAAGTGCTTGATGGAGTTGGAAAGTTGAAACCTTGAGGTTGATATGAGATTAGTGTGCGGATATTGAGCACATCGTTTTAACTCCATCCTGTTTTATAGCCTTTGATGCCTTGCCTACTATCACATGATTGACCCATGTTATCTTTTGCATTGAGCCTACCTTGTAACGTTTGCTTTGCAATCACACTCCTACCTTTACATCCTTATGCTTATGACAATCAAAGTATTTGAAAATCGTATATATGATTATATTGAGATATTTTTGCTTCTTCCTTAAATGTGTTCAAGGGTGAACTGTTATGGAGTTTCTTTCATTTTGTATCAATTTTCGAGGGCGAAAATTTTTATAAGGTGGGTAGAATGTAAGACCCAGAATCTTTGAAAAGTCTTTTTATGATCAAGTCTCAAATCATATAGTTATTTATAGCCTTAATTTCAGAAATTATTTTATTAAAGATAATCAAGACAAGTTTTGATTTATTGGATTTGAGATAAGTTATGATTATTATCCAATTTCACAATTATTGGATTATTTTCTATATTCAGAGTATAAAGTTAGTAGTTGTGAAATAATAAGGATTTCTATATGATTTGGATTAAATAATTAATATTTTAAATAATAATACTGGTATTTTGGAAAAAAAATAAAGAAACTAAGTATATTATTTCTAATTTTTAGATTTGGGCATTTTATTGAAAATAATTTGTGAAATTAATGAGCAAATAGTATTTTCTACACATAATTAGTGTTGGATTTAAATTGGGTTTCAATTACCATAATTTCCCCAATTTCATTTGAAATTACTAAAATGCCCCTAACCCTAATTTTTGAAAATAAAACCCTAACCCTGAAGCCCTAATCCATGACTCGGTTCCCCCTTTTACCCTCAGCAAACTCAGATTCAAAAACCCTGTAGCTGCCACCCATTTCTTTTCCCATCGGCAACTCACACAAAGTTTCCTTTTCCCGGAAAGAAAGAAACAGTGAGCCAGCGGGAGGGGGAGAGAGGGAGGCACGTCTCGTTGCCGTCGAGCTGGAGGGGGAGCTGTCCGCAGCGCCATGGCACCACCGCCACCATGCCATGCCTCGCCGCGAGCTACCCAATCGTGCCATCGCCGTCCCGTGGAGCCATCGCCGGACCGCCGCGCGTGAGGATGCTGGGCTGTTGCTGCCTTCTCATCGCAAAAGAGAGAGAGAATTCGGGAGCAGAGCAGACGAGGGAAAGATCTGAGGTGAGCTGGGAGCCCGACCACCGCGCAGAGCCGCGCCGCTGTGTGCTGTCGCTGTCGCCTCGGACTGCTACCGCCACTGAGCTCCGTGGAGTAGAGAACGACGCAGGTGAGAGGGGATCGCGCTCTGCTGCAGTCGAGCCGGCCTTGCTGCCTCTGCGGCTGGGGCTGTCTCTGTCACTGTCGCCGGCGAGAAGGAGAGAACCGTGCGGGAGAAACGGAGCGCGATGGGGGAGAAGCCGGCTCCGCCACTGCCTCTCACTGCCGCCACTGCTAGAGGTGAGTTACCGGAACCCTCTGCCACCGGGAGTCAGTATCTCAGCCGCCCAGGAAACCACCATTAGAGTCACCGCTGTGTTGGGTAAGCTCTCCCCTATTTCTGCTTCCTTGTTCTGCCACTTTATTTCTACCTTGGAGCATGTCACTGAAATTGTTTGTATGGGATGAGGTGATTATTGTAAATTTCTTGCCGTTGCCGCCGCTGGAATCACGGACCAAGGTGGTGGAGAAGGCCTTTTTCCCGCTGCTGCTATAATCGTTCTTACTGTTGCTGCTGTTTTATTTGGTAATTCAGTGAGTATCTCACGTTTCGAAAACCCTGATTTAGTGTCCGGTTGTGTTTGGTTAAAGACCTTGAGGCTTGGTAATGTAGGTTTGAGTTCTGATGATTGCGTTTCGCATAAGTGTTGCGGAGGCTGCTGTGCCATTCCTTTTATTTCAGTAAGTGTTTCAATCTCGGAATCCTTGCCATTTGTTTTCAGATTATGAGTTTTAAGATTTTCACGATAATGATGTGTTAGGAAGTAGTAACTGAGCTTATATGTGGCGTTGAGGCTGTTTCTACTTTTGAGAAAAAACACGCGGAGCCGGGACTTTGATTGTCGATTTCGGGTTGAGGCGGGAAGGACTCTGTAATGCGTTTGGGTTATGGAATTGCGTTTTGAGGTAGGGGCGCTTTCCAAGAACTATGTTTTGTGTATTGGAATTATTACATATGGATACTGGTGTGAGATATTGTGTATTTGGTGATTGTATATGCCTTATGTATTATTTGATTGACTCGAATGACTATGGATGTTGGTTTGGCTGAATTGTTGTGTGGCTTGTGAAATGTAATGTTTGGAAATCGATTTTTTAAAGATTTGAAATGTGAGTTTAATCCGTTGAGGATTGGTTTGAAGTGAGTCAATTATTTTGATCATGTGAAAGATAGAATACTCTTGAAATTCAGCTTGGGTTGCTTAAATTGATTTGGTTTTGATAAATGATTTACTGCTGAACCGATTCTTTAAAGCTTTAGAAATTAGTTAAATCGGTTGATATTGAGTTGATTTTTGAAATGGTTTCCTTGAGATATGCCACTGAGGCGACTGTTGAATTTAGCTTGCTTTTGAATTGATTTCTGGTTTTGAGCTGTTGAAAAGGAATGAGAAACGGTTTAGTTGGGACCCGAACTGGGTGGCAAAAGTCCAAGTTTTAGGGGAGGTGCTGCCGAAATTTCTACAAAATCCTAGTCTTGTTTGAAAAGTTATTTAAAAAGGGTTGGATTTGAGAAATTGTATTATTTGATTTATTAAGAGAATATTTATGTTTTCAAGCTTAATTTATTTAATGAACTTTATGCGTTGAGTTCGACTTATTTAGAAAGGACTATTTTTACCGTTTGAATCACTGAAGGAAATAATGATACTCTAATATTGATTTCAATATAAAAAGGAGCTTTTAGTGATTTCAAAGGAATCTAGACTTTTGATTGAGTAATTAAGTTTGAGGCATTTTGGAAGAGTTAGAAAAATGGGTTCCAAAAAGAAACCTGAAAGTGGTTTGATTCAAATGAACCGGTTCCTTTTCAAATGAGTTAATTTTTGGACCCGGTTGGAACTTGTGATTTTGTATGGCCGGTTTTATAGTAAATTCAGTTTTATTTACTTGAACCAAGAATCTATGATTTTAAGAGTTTCAATGAATTTTAAGGAATTGATATAGGTTGACCTTCCCTAAAGACTTGGGACTCTGCCGAGAAACTTTTGTTATAAAATCCCATTGTTGGATGGGTGATTTTGAATACTTTGAAATAAATCCTTAACTTTCCATGGTTTTGGAAGTTTTGGAAAGAGAATGCCGAGAGTGGCTTTGTTTTAAAAAAGGGAACTCACTTTGAGTAAATTTGGCTTATGAGCCTGAGATGATTTGAGAAACGAGATTTCTAAAGCCAAGGCTGAAAAGAGTTGAAACTTGATTTCAAAGTGAAGCGATTGAGAAAAAGTGATTTATGACTTAAATGCCGGTTTTATGAATTTGATGATGTTGGATGGTGGAAGTGCTGTTTTGTTATGGGCCGGAATGGCTGTGTATGATTATGAATATTGGCTGGTTCTGGATTGAACCGTGAGCCGGAATGGCTGTGTATGATATTGATTTATGGCTGATTGCCGAATGAGTTATGGGCCGTATGGCTGACTATGAATTATGAATTTAAGCTGGATGGCTGAGATGGATGTTGATCCATGGCTGGGACTGAATGAATATGTGCTTGAGATACCTGGGTAGTAGCAAGGGTTGTGGTTCGTCCCACTTGCTCCAAGTTAGAGACTGTGACGCCTGGGTAGTAGCGGTAGTAGTGGTGATTCCACTCGCTCCAGGTTGAGCTTTTAAGCACCCGCCTGGGTAGTAGCCGCAGTAGTGGTTATTCCACTGGCTCTGGGTTGAGCGGGTAGTAGCAATGGGGTTGTAGCTCAAACCTACTTGCTCTGCGATGGGTGTTTCTGTCCATGGTTAGCTACCAGGACGTGTCGGGTTGGCTATATAACCGACAGATGATATCATCAGCCACTAGGGACAGGCATGCATCATATGCATTTATGTGACATTGTTTGGGTGTGCATATTATACTTGGTTTGCCTATGTGATTAATTGCTAACTGTTCTACTTGCAATAACTGTTTGTTTGTGCTTGCATCTTCCTATTTGTGTTTGCTACTGGGACTCTGTTGGACTGTGGTGATTCGTTATTGTTGGATTGTTTGGGCCTAGGGCCGTGGTTGGAATGAGATGAACTGATGGTTGATTTCGGTTTTGTGTTTCTGGTTTGGAATAAAATATGAAAGGCTATTTTGGTTCAGTATAGATAAACCCTTTTGAAAGGCTTTTGAGTTTTTGAGAATTGAACGGTTCCTCTTTTAGAAAAGAATTCCGACTTTACTTTTATTGTAAACCGTTGTTTTTGAAAAGAGGCATAAGACGGTTATTACTCACTGGTACGGTTTATCTTCATGTATCCTATTACAGTAATTCCCAAAAACCCTCTACTGAGAACCCTTTCGAGGATGATGTTCTCACCCCCCTACATTTTTCCCCTTTCAGGATAAGGGCGCAGAAGTCACGAGAAGTTTATTTAGTTGTTGAGGTGCTCTGTATTGTTTTAGTTATGGTTTATTGTACCCTCGCCTTTATCTTAATATAATCTGTAAGAGGGTTAGGAATTGTATTGATTATTGCTTGTAATATTATTTGTATATATATTTATGTATATATATATGGATGTACTCTTTATGAGTTATTGTAAGTTGTATGGTATTTATGGATGTACGTTATCGAACGAAAGTATTTTTGGGAGCGATGTTGCGGTTTAAAAGTTTTAAACGGGCTCATATTTTAGTATTAAATAGCATAAGTGTCGTCGTAATGTCCGAACTATCAGAGTCGCGCAGCCGGAAGCGTGAGCTTTGGTAGTTAGGGTGTTACAAGGGCGATAGCGCCAGTAGGTGTCACTGCCACCAACGTCGTCGACGCTGTTCAGTGAGGAAGAACCTTTTTTCTCTGCTTTTTCTATTGTTGTTGTTGTTGTTGCTGCTGCTGCTGTTGCTGCATGTGAAGAAGATGATGATGGAGGTATAGTGGTGGTGGTGGTGATAGTAGTGATAAAGAAAATGAGATGGTGGTGGGATTTGAGATTAGAAAGAAAAAGGGGGGTGGTGGCTGGGTGAAGAGGGTTAGGGTTAGAAAGGTGATTGGGTGAAGGAGGTGGTGTGGTGGTGCAAATAAGGGTAATTTAGGGATTTTAGGTAATTTTTTAGGGTTTGGATAATTTTTCCTGTAAAAACCATTTTTATGGATACAAATGGTAATTTCCTTTTTTATGGGTTGATATGTCAGCATTTTCAACTTTTGTGGGTACAAATGGTAGTTTACTCGACAAAAATTTAGCATTTTATCGATGACAATTTTTAGCGATTTAATGAAAACGATGCCTGATAAAAAAAATTTATAACATATGTCTTGAGAATATATTTTAAAAATATTTGAATAAAAATTTAAAAAATAAATTCTTGACAATTTTAATATATTAAACATCGAAAGTTTAAAAAAACTCATTATTATATTTTTAATATGTGTTTTTAAATATATTTTAGTTAAATTTTTTAAAAAATTGAAAGGTTTAGAATATTTAAAAATAAATAAAATTTATTATTTTTAATTATTATTTTAAATTTTTTAATTTAATTTTTTTAATCTAATAATTTAATAATATACTTTTAACTAATTTATATTTTTAAATATTAATAATTAATTAATCACAAAAAATAAATTCCACTGGTCTTCTAATTCTGATATTTCTCGACTCTTAAAATAAAACAGCTATTAATTATACCTCACACTTAATTGGATCTAAAGGTGGAGCCAGTTAACAAAAAAACAGGAAAAGAAAATGATTTGGATTATATGAAGGTGCAACGTGGAGGAATGTCCCCTCCTGATGAGTTGGAACTGGATTAGAACGAGTTTCTCGTTCACAAATATATAATTTTTCTCTCATTGAAGCTATGTTACCTTTCAATGCTTCGAAAGGCCGTTTTTCAAAGTGTATGAGTCACAGCTCCACAGTGGACTCACCCTTAAACATTCTCAATCAGCTGCTTTATCACAATTTCCACGACAGATCCTGAGTCCACGAAGAAAATCCTAAATACGTGATTGATCCAGGTTTTTTTTGTCCCACAGCATACTCCTATTCCATAAGTTAAAAATTAATTTGTCAGTTCTATTTAATAAATTAAAAATTAATTTATCATAAATTTAAATTTTCATTTAAGATTTGTCGTTTTTATAAGATAAAATTATTGAATTTGAACATTTTGATACTTATTTAAACGAACAAATAAATTAATTATTTGACTAATTCAAATTAATTTAATCAATGTGTGGTAGTTTTTGTCTTGTTTCTGTAAGAAGGAGCACTTTTTGGACAAGCAAAACGTTGATGGATTTGTGCAGTAAATTCGCCCGAGCATGCAAATCCAAAAATTAAAACAACAAAACTACTAGTTTTTATGGGAAACTTGCTTGTAACAAGTTTCATAACCAACTTTTCATCCGTGGAAAGGTGAACTCAAATGGTGCGGGAGTTTATACACCTAATAATGAGCTTAAAACCAAAAAAAAAAAAAAAAAAAAAATTGACATTGAAGAGTATGCTAGGAAACAACAGAAAAAATTTACTGCTTTAGTTGAATTTGTTGTCTTCATTTCTATTTTTTAAAATCTCAAAAACATGTTCAGTTTGATTCTATATTTTGGTTTTTAAAAACTAAAAAATTGAAAAGTCTAACAATGTTTATTTGTCTTTTTTTTTTATTATTTCCATTTTACTACAGCGCCTTTCAACGTAATAAGTTGGGGGATTTTTTTTTAGATAAATAATTTAGTAGCGTATTTACCAATTTATATTATTTTGTTTATCTCATTTACATTGTAAATGAGATAAACCAAATTTTGCTTTGTCTCGTTTGTAAACGAGATATTTAGAGTTTGAAAAAGTACACATATATTTATTATTATAAAAAACGATTACAATAATCTAAATTTTTAATACTTAAAAGAGTACATAAAAATTTTATTTAAATTTATTTTTAAATTTGTAACAAGTACTAGAAGTATGTATATTTAAATTTTTAATATTTAAAAGAATACATAAAAGTTTTATTTAAATTTATTCAACTTCTAATTTTTTTAATTTGGTATCTTCTTTCATTACTTATTTAAATTTTTCGTTTATTATTTTGTTATAAATTAGATTTAAAATTGTTTATTATTCTGTTTAAAGTAACTATACGTTAAAAAAAATTAAAATATTAGATTAATGCAGGGACTTCCTCTCTTTGCTCTTCTAGGGAAATAGCGTATGGTTTCAAATTTTCGTAGTCCCTCTCTTCTAGGGAATGTAGGAATGTATTGTTTCAAATTCTTTTTAAGAAACAATGGGTTCAAATCTACTTAAATAATGAAAATAAATTTAAGAAAAAAAAATCGTAGAGTTTAAAAATTTGAATGAATTATAAGAAAGGAAGATTGATTACTTAAGATAGAGAAGGGGAGAGTTAGTTGATATAAGTAGAAGAAAGGCATTGAATTAGATGATTCCAAAATGTTTGGACTATTAAATAGTCTCATAATAAAATATATTTTTAAAATTTTTTAATAGCTGTTAAATAATCTTTATATAATTTTAATTACAAATTAATTTTTTATATATTATTTAATTATAAAATTTATTTTTTATTTTATAAATTATTATTTTATCATTCATCTATCATGTTTATTAATAATCAAAAACAAAAATAATAACGAATTAAATTTTTAATCGTAATAATCTTTTTGGCTATCCTAATCGATTAAAATTTTATCTTTGATCCGTTACATCCGTATAGGGTTGTGAAATCATTTTTTTTAAATCAATCCATTGAATTTACAAAACAATTGATGAATTTCAGGTTTTTCATAATTCAATCGATTGAAATTCAGGTTTCCACAAAATAATCGATTGAATGTTGGACAAAAATATGATTTTTCCAAAAATCAATCGATTGTAACTTTTACACAATAATCGATTCAACGATGCTTAAAACGTGGGTTTTTTCTAATTCAATCGATTGTTGATTTTACCCAATCGATTAAAGACTTCAAAGCAATATAAGGTCTTACAATTTAATCGATTGTTTATGTTACCCAATCGATTTAAGTCTTGAAAGCAATACGGATTTTCACAATTCAATCGATTGGTTGTGTTATCTAATCAATTGAATTATACACTACGGTATATGTTACGCCGTTCTCAATTTTTCTGCTCATGTTTATAAATTATTATTTTATTATTCATCTATCTTATCTTTAAAATTCTATCTTCAGTTTTTAAGTTTTATTTTGATTTAGATACTCTAATCTTATCTTTTCTTTAATATTAAGATTATAATTTGGTGAATAATCTATCATCAATTACTCAATCCTACAATTGGAATCGTTTATCAATCTCTTTGATTATCAAAATTTTCATTATTTTTGTTCCAGTTATCCATCTACTTAATATCCAATTTTTCTTTATTTTTTATCCATCTCTTTAATATCCAATATTTGTTCATCATTAATTGATAATCACAGTTGTAGCAATCAGCAAAGATCCAATCAATTTCTTCATTGTAGTGTTAAGAAAATAATCCATTGTTTTGATTTCAAAATTGAGGTCAGTGAATAGAATCTCTAATTTTGTAATTCTTTGTTTTGATTCTTTAATTGTGAAATTGATAGTGTAATAAAAAAAATATTTTTTTATCTTATAGTAATTCACAGACATTGAGGAATACTAAAAAGTAAATAAATTTTAGAGTAAAGTATTGTTTTTGTCCCCAACGTTTGGGGTAAGTCCCAAAGTTATCCCTAACGTTTCAATCGTCCTATTTAAGTCCCTAACGTTTCAAAACTGACTCAATGTTGTCCTGCCGTTAGGAATCCGTTAACAGAATTGACAGCGGGACAAAATTGAGACGATTTTGAAACGTTAGGGACTTAAATAGGACAAAAACATTGGGGACAAAAATGATACATAGAAATAAATTTTAATTTTATCCTTCAATAATATCAATTTTTTACTATACATAGTATTCAATTATTTTCTAATCACATCTCAGTAAATTACACTTAATCATATTACTTTCATTTTAAATAAATTAATTTTTTTATAATTTTACTCTTAAAGATTTTTAGTTCTCATGAAATGTTTGTAAAATGATTACTATATAAACTTGCAGAAAAGAAAAAAATATATATATACAACAAAATATAAATTATACCTTTTGTCTCTAATGTATCAAAATTCTTTAAAATTATAAAAAAATAAATTTATTTAAAATGAAAGTAATGTGATTAAGTGTAATTTATTTAGATATAATAGAAAAATAATTGAATACTATGTACAGTAAAAAATTAATATTATTGAAAGATAAAATTAAATTAAAATTTATTTTTATGTATCATTTTTGTCCCTAACGTTTTCGTCCTATTTAAGTCCCTAACGTTTCAAAATCGTCTCAATTTTGTCCTGCCGTCAATTCTGTTAACGGATCCCTAACGGCAGGACAACATTGAGACAATTTTGAAACGTTAGAGACTTAAATAGGACGATTGAAACGTTAGGGACAACTTTGGGACTTACCCCAAACGTTAAGGATAAAAACGATACTTTACTCTAAATTTTATTATTTTTTATTATTAATTAGCTAACAATATTTAAAAGTGTGGACTTAAAATGTATTATTGGATTATTATACTAAAAGAATTTATATAACTTACATTTTTTTTGTTATTGTAAGTCCCACTATAATGAAGCTTATATTCCATGGTAAATCGAATTAGATGAATTCGATTTATGGAATAGGTTGAGCGTCATAGCAAATCGAATCAATTAACATTTTATCAAATCTCTAAATTGAAGCAACTAGCTACGAATTATATCACGGGTACTCACCTTTAAAAAAATTATTAAATATTACTCAAAATAATAATATTTTAAATATTAAATATTTAACTACTAAGTCTAGCAATTCAAACACTTTCATTGGATACGTGATTTGTGTTTCTTAAAAAAAAATTTTAAAAATAGCAGCAGTTTTTCAGTATTTTTTATTTTTTTTAATTTTCTTTTAGAATAAAAAAATGTACTAGTATGTAACCATTATATGTGTATATATAAAACATTTGTATTAAATATATTATTAAAATAAAAATTGTTAATAAAAATATAATTAAAAAGATAACCTAATTAGTATATTTTATTCAAAATTTATGTAGTTATCTCATTTTATACCAATAAATAAATAGAATGAGTGTAAATCGAATTTGTTTGCTTTGATTTACATAGTTATATGGCAAAACGACTCATTTATGTAATCGTTTTGGATTTAGGACATTGATGTAATATTGGAAGCTATTTAGTTTTTTTGATGTTATAAGACGTAGTGTACTGAAATTTTTTTTATTGGATATTTTTAAGATGTCAGATATATTTAGGAACATTGAGATGGATGAGCCAGGAGGACGATGACATTAACCAACAAGAAGAGCTAGTTTGTGACCAAGATATGATGGATGAACAAAATGAATCCGAACAAGATTTCAGAGATGAATTTACTAAGGGAGTGTATTTTTCTGAATCTGATCCGTCAGAAGATACCCTTGAAGTTGCTTATGCGGTTGACTCCGTGCAAGACATTACAATTTTGAATTTCAGTGAAATTGTGTGGAGGAAATTAGTAAATATCACTTTTCTACTTTGCAGCTTGCATTTGATTTTTATCTAAAGTACACAAAGTCAAAGGGCTTTAGTGCAAGGAAGAGTAAGACTTTCAAGAATAGTATTGGCGAGGTTTACAAACAAAATTTTGTATGTCATAGGCAAGATTCAGGGAGGAGAAGTATTATACGATGGAAAAAAAAAGCAAGGAGCCTAGATTGGAAACAAGAACTGGGTGTGAAGCCCGAACGGATGTTTTGTACCTGAAACTGGAAGGTGGCATATCTTTTATTTCTCTGACGAACACAACCATGTTCTATTGGATACACAATTCAGTGCTATATTGCCTGCCCATAGAAAAATGTCAGAGGCAGATATTATGCAAATGATGAACATGCTAAAGTTCAGGATTAGCACTTCACAGATATTTGGTCTTCTAGCTAGTCAAGCAGACGGGTATGAATTTATTGATTATGGTCCCAGAGATATGTACAATGAGTTTGCAAGGCAAAGGCGTCAAGTTTCTGGTAATGCAGCTCGAGTGTTGAAGAAGTTGGAGGATATGCGGTTGAAGGATCCACAATTATATTTCAAGGCATGTCATGATTCAAGAGGTTTGTTTCGTAACTTGTTCTGGTATGATGGAAATAGCCAACTAGACTACCAATGCTTTGGGGATGTTATTGCTTTTGATGCCACGTACAAGAAGAATAAGTATAGTTGTCCATTAGTCATATTCAGCAGGGTTAACCACCACAACTAAACAATTGTTTTTTCTGCTGCGTTAATTGTGGACAAAACTACTGATACATATATTTGGCTCATGCGTCAGCTCATGTTTGCAATGAAGGGTAAGACCCCGGCCTCAATAATAATTGATGGGGCCATGGCGATTAGGAATGCAGTAAGAGATGTATTTTTCGAAGTCAGACATAGATTATGCGCTTGGCACCTTATTCAAAATGCGACTAGTAATGTTGAAAATCCATCATTTACATCTAAATTCAAGAAAATCATGTTAGGAGACTACGAGATTCTCGTGTTTAAGCGGAAATGGGTTCAGCTTATTGAAGAATTTGGCTTTGAGGATAAGCTGTGGGTGAACAACATGTATAAAGAGAAGCATATGTGTGCTACTGCATATATAAGAGGTAATTTTTTTGCTGGCTTTAGAACTACCTCAAGATATGAAGGTTTACACTTAGTTGTGGCAAGATATGTGGGGTCACGGTATGATTTGACAAGTTTTGTAGAGCATTTTCAAAGGTGTATTGCACACTTGCGCTTTAAAAAATTTAATGCTGATTATGAATCTACACGTGGGGTGCCCGTCATGCAGACTTATATAGAGTTTCTAGAGAGATTAGCTACTGAGGTATACACTCATGAGATATTTCTATTGTTTCGGCCATTTCTTTCTAGAGTTGGATCAATGCAGGTGCTAAACGTAGAGAATCACGATGATTGCTTAAAGTACATTGTGTGTAAGCATGGGAGACCCAATTTTCTGTAGACTATTGAATTTCGTCAAGAAGAAATTATCTTCATGTGTTATTGTTTAAGAATGGAGTCATTTGGAATTCCTTGTGAACATATTGTGAAAGTTTTGGTTGACAGAGACATTGTGAGATTTCCCGGTCATTAGTGTTGGATAGATGGACAAAGAAGGTGAAATCAGCACTCAATGATGCAAGTGGGTTCACCAGGGATGCTGTTGTTATTAGTCATCAAAGTGCCTTAATGGAGTTTTCTAAACAATTAGCCATTGTTGCAGCTAAAATCCCAGAAAGATTTGAAGAGACACGTGACATTATTATGGGATTGTATTCATCTTACAAGGCAGCAGACGAAGGCAGTAAGCAACCTCAGTCAGGTGTAGCTAAAAGTAGCAATCCGTATGTGTATCAAACCAATGTAAGTTTAGACAACCATCTAAGAAGAAGCGGCAACGTTGTAGTATTTCTCAAATGGAAGGACATAAAAAGACAACATATCTTTGGCAAAAGGACATTGACAACAACGTTATGGAAGAGGAAGCTAATGGTTTAGTTGATGGCGATATGTATACCGAACCGAAGAATATTCATGATTGGGCACTAAATCCTTGTTAGGAGGAATATCCATGATTGATATCAATTGAAGAATATTGTATGATTAAAATTAGTTGAATGATCAATATTTGAAATAATTTGTCAAAGTATAAAAAGTTAGTTGGAGTGAGCTAAGGGAATATATATATAAAGGTAGTTAAATTTCAATTCTATCTATTTTTTAATTTTTAAACTAAGTATGCAATCCTAAAAATCATCATGTTATCTTATCTTTAGTTAAAATCAAATATAAATTAAATTTTATCTTGATTTTTATTTTAAAATTTAACCAAGTGAGTTTTAAATTAATATGATTATATCTTATCTATAATTATTTTAAGTCGATAAATACTTAAAATCTGATAATAATAATAACAATGATGATGATGATGATGATGATGATGATGATGATGATGGTGATGGACAGGTCACTAATAGAAAAACAAAAACAGGAACAAAACAATCGATTGAAACTATCAAGGAAAACTAGAGGAATCTAGTTGAATAGCACTACACATGTGTTCAAGCTTTAACCAATCGATTGAATACATAATTGAAGATACTTCAATCAATTTCATGCATAAAACAATCGATTGAATGCATACCATAGTGGATTTCACGCATTCTTCAATCGATTAGTTTTCTACTTCAATCGATTGATTGCATATCTCAATTGATTTTAAGAACAATTTAAATGTTTACAAGCCCTTTCAATTTCCACGCCTTGGAATGATGTCCCTTGGGTCTGTAATGCCTAGATTAGTGTATAGAGGATCAATTGCTTCCCCTTAATGATTAGTAGCTTGAGTTTGCCTGTCCTGATGCTGCCTCATCTCAGCAAATTGTTCGTCAATGTATAATCTTATGCTTCGCAATTCATCCATCAAATCTCATATTGTTGGCAAAGGAGGCGGTGGTGCTGGGATTCCTGGGATTGTGCTTGCACCTCAGGGTCTTGTGGTTGTCCTTGTGCCTGAGGTTCTTGGGCATCCGGATTTCTTCCCATTTTTCTTAGAGTGCTGTCATCAATCTTCGCTACATTACTCAAGATGATACTTTTCTCTTCACTCAAGTCAATTCTAAGCCATTTGAAAATCTTGGTCCATTGGCAAGCATATCCTGAACTAACACTTAATTTTTCGCTCTTCATTTCAAGCATATGATGAACCATAAAATAAGGTTAGTTTATCTCCTTTACGGTCACCATAGCCCAAAGCACTAGAATATCTTCATTAAACAAGATTCCGTGATTATGTTTTCTTGGAATCAACATGTATGAAAACAAATACATCAATATACGCTGCTCATTACCCAAACCACTGCAACTTATATTACCTCTAGCATCTATGTGTGAATCCTCATACTACAAACTCTGCAAACCAACCAATCTATCATATTGACCTCATTCCTCATTTGTCGCAATACCTCTAATAAATTTTGCCACGTGAGAAACTAAATTTCATTGTTTATCTAATTGTTCCAAAATAACTCTATAATGCTGTGATCCTAAATCAAACTCAATCAGCGGCATTACTTCCTCATCTTCTTCATCACTTTCAAGAACAACATAATTTAAAGTACTATAAATAGTCCTAATCAAGTGGGGATAATATTCATCCTTAGTTTGTACAAATTTAGTCAAGTGCTGTGTTTGCAAAGCATTCCAGACCAAATTATAATGTCTACCATGAATGAAATCGGCTGTTATATACCTGGGAGGAACAATTGCCCTTGACTTAAACTTTTCCACATAGTTATTCAATGCTCTCGAAGACAGCAACCACCTTGCCATGTAATGGGATGAAGCAACTAGTCTAGCGGATGTAGAACTTTCACCCTCAACCCTAGCTCTCTTTGCGTTTTTAGTTCTGGCCATTTTGGGGATATTGGTTCGGTGGGTTTTGTAAAAATTTGGATGAGGTTTAATAATATGTATGTGGTTCGAAACCGGTGTTGATGAGATTGGAGAAGATGAAAAGAGAAGCTTTCTGGATTTAGAGAGAGAAAAGAGGTTATGCAGAAATGGAGGGAAGCTGAACACAGATAGTTTATCTGGCATAATATATAGGGCAGATGAAAATTCAATCGATTGTATTATAACACCAATCGATTGAATGCAGAAAAAAAAACCTTATTCACGTCACATTTCAATCGATTGTATTATAATACCAATCGATTGAATTTGAAAATACCATTAATCCGTGCAAACTTGAATCGATTGTATTATGATTCCGATCGAGTAGATTTTGGTATATCATTATAATAGAGTAAGTCAATCGATTGGGTAACACAACTAATCGATTGAATTGTGAAAACCCATATTGCTAGACATGAGTTGAATCGATTGGGTAACACCAACAATCGATTGAATAAGAGAAAGCCCACAAGTCTCACAAAATTCAATCGATTGTGTATCAATTCCAATCGATTGAATTATGGGAAACCTGACATTCAATGGATTGTTTTGTGAATCCAATCGATTGATTTTCTTAGAAACACGATTTCACAACCCTATACGGATGTAACAGATCAAGGATAAAATTTTAATCGATTAGAATTGCCAAAAAGATTATTACAATTAATAGAAGATCTAATATTGTTATTGTTTTTGTTTTTGATTATTAATAAACATGATAGATGAATAATAAAATAATAATTTATAAAATAAAAAATAGATTTTATAATTAAATAATATATAAAGGATTAATATGTAATTAAAATTAGATAAAGACTATTTAGTAGTTACTAAAAAACTTAAAAAACATGTTTTGTTATGGGACTATTTAATAGTCCAAACGTTCTGAGACCATCGAATCCTTTGTTTAGTAGAAACGTAAAACATGAGAAATTAGAAAACATGAAACATGCATGCAGTGGGAGAGGATTTTGGCGCTAACAAAACAAACACAATTTCTATAACTGTTCTTATATTTGAATTTTTTCAAATTTAATGATGGAACTATAACATTTATTAATATTTCATTGGATCTAAATAGTAATAAAATATATCAATTTTTTAAAAATCGATCTAAATTAAATTATTAATATTTTTATACTTATATACACATATCTAATTTATAGTATAAACGAATTAATTATAAATAGATCTCGTTTACAAATACGTGGAGTAAGTCAATTTATTTTGAAATTAGTGCTTATCTCCTTAATATGAAATGTGTAACAGCCCAGACCACCCGCTAGCACGATATTGTCCGCTTTTGGCACATAAGGTCTCACGGTTTTGCCTTTGATGATAGGGATGATAGCCGAAACCCCCCACACTCACTTGTCAAAACACGTCATGCTAGGGAGAGTTATCCACACCCTTATAAGGCATGCTTCGTTCCCCTCCCCAACCGATGTGGGGCCTTACAATCCACCCTCTAAGGGAGCCCAGCGCCCTCGCTGGCACATCGATTCGGGACCTGGCTCTGATACCATCTGTAACAGCCCAGACCATCCGCTAGCACGATATTGTTCGCTTTGGTACACAAGGCCTCACGGTTTTGCCTTTGATGATAGGGATGATAGCTGAAACCCCCTACACTCACTTGTCAAAATGCGTCATGCTAGGGAGAGGTATCCACACCCTTATAAGGCATGATTCGTTCCCGTCCTTAACCGATATGGGACCTTACAATCCACCCCCTAAGGGAGCCCAGCGCCCTCACTAGCACATCGATCCGGGCTTCGGCTCTGATACCATCTGTAACAGTCCAGACCACCTGCTAGCACGATATTGTCTGCTTTGGCACACAAGACCTCACGGTTTTGCCTTTGAGGATAGGGATTATAGCCGAAGCTCCCCACATCACTCGTCAAAATGCATCATGCTAGGGAGAGGTATCCACACTCTTAGAAGGCATGCTTCGTTCCTCTCCCCAACTGATGTGGGACCTTACAAGATATACTCATAATTAATTTATTTATACTAAATAAATAATAAAATATAAAAACATAAATTTTATCCAAATTATATATATATTGGTAATAAAATATTCAAAATATTTATTTAAAAAAAATCCAATAAGGTGGGGCTAAAGTTACCTCTAAATAATGTAACAAACAACCATGCTTCTTAAGAATCGCGTTGATAAGCGAAAACCTAACTTATGAAAAGACACCACGCCTACATTATTGTAATTGCAGTAAAAACTATGCGCGTGCTCAACTTGTCCTTTCCCTTGTATCTAATCAAATTTTCAATGTTAGAATAGGTAACTAACAAGAATACAAGATGAAAGATATCTGTTTCCTAACTTGTTTTAATTGTCATAATATTAAAAGAAGAAAAATTTATCAAAATAAATTTTAAATCTAATTATTAATGCATGATACAATATAATCATGCTTAAGCTTGATGATAAAAGTTTTAATTTTTAATGTTTATTTTATTTCTCATAACCATCTACCTTGTTAACAAGTAAAAATAATTTGATTTACTAATAGCATAAAAATTGAAGAATAAAAATTTTGCTTTTCGAAAATAACTTATTAAAGTTGATTTTTGAAAAAAAAAACTTTCTAAAATTTGTAATTTCTATTTGGTAAATTAAACAAAAAATAACTTTTAAAATACACTACAAGAAAACTGCTGAATATCGTCAGATTTAGCGGCAGATGTTAGCGTTGAATTTATCGGCAGATTTGGCAATAAATTCGTCAGGTAAAAAAATTACCGTTGAATTCGTTTTTCAATAGTAAATTTGCCGGTAATAATTAGAGGGAAAAAAGATTAATTGGTGCAAGGATTACCATCGGATCTATATAAATCCGACGGTAACTTGATTAGTGAAACCTTGCGTTTTGGAGCACCCGTGAAGCTTTACCGGCGGATTAATCCGTGGTAAATCCAACAGTAATCGTGCTCTAAATTTGAACCGTGAACCCTCCTCCCCCTCATTTCGAATTCTCTCTCTCTCTCTCTCTCTCTCTCTCTCTCTCTCTCTCTCTCTCTCTCTCTCTCTCTCTCTCTCTCTCTCTCTCTCTCTCTCTCTCTCTATACTGCCAATAATCTTTACCAGGCCGCTCCCGTAGCGTCGGCCACCACTAGCATTCTACCGTCGCCACTGTTGCTGCTACCATCGTTGCTCCATCTGCCTCCAACAACAGTTGTTGACATTCTGGCGACCACCAACAACCAACTCCAGCCACCTGTTTCCTTTCTCTAGTAACATCATCATTTTCTAATTAATTTTCCTTTTTGTTTTAGTTAAATTTAGGATAAATTTTGGTTTTAGTTGTTAATTAGTATTATAATTTAGGTTTTTTAGTTGATTAATGTTTTATGACTTGATTATCTTCAATAAAGATTTCATTAATCTAATTTTGAATATTGAAATTTGTGTAAATGATTGAGTCAAAGTTGATTAAAGATTAAAAAGGGATTAATAGCTCTAATAATAAAATTTATTAGTAACAATGCTTGAAGCCTCTTGGTGGGTGGATTAGGATTTGAACCCTTGTTTGTTGCCTTAATGATTGAAAAAGTTAATAACTTAAAGACAATTAAAAATAACAAACTAAGTAAATTTATGTTGACTAAATTATTTGATATTTGAAAAGTTGAGTACGGATGAGAGATATTTGGTTTAGATGGAACCCTTGAAGGATGGAGAAATCTGAATTTTAGGGGGGTTGTCGAAATTTTTATAAAATTTTGAATGAAATTGAAAAATAGGAATGATGGGAATTGTTGTTGCAAATTTGATTTGATAAGATTCTATGAAATTTTAATTTGATTAATTCTAAGTAAAGAATTATATTTTGGAAAGTTTTAGTAAAATGTAATGGATGCAAATTTGAATTTAATTGGTATGCTCTTTGCAGACATGACGACAGGTAGAGGTGTAACAAATCAGCCTTGTGGTCGTGGTAGAGGGTGGGTGTTTACTAGTATCCCTGGGACTTCTCGTTCCTTGCCTTCTACTCTGACTACCCCTGGGACATCACAGGCAATGGGTGCACAGGATTAGTCATTCTTCATGGTCTCTAACCCTAATTACTTGGCTCCTTCTGCTGTGCCACCCCTGCAATTATGAAGTCGTCCAACTGCTTCACCAGAGTGAACTCTTCTACCACCTCCGTCCACTTAGTAGCCCACTATTTCAACGATGATGCCTCCAACGACAGATACCACGGTGCCTGACGATCGGATTCTTGCTAGTAAAGAAATTCCAAAATAAATTCCCGTTGTAAGTATAGTTTTTAAACCAACAGAGAATCCTTTCGTACAAAAATTTGGTTGTCACAAGTAACAAAACCCAATAAAATTTATAACCGAAGTATTTAAACCTCGGGTCATCTTCTCAAGAAATTGCAGGGAGGTATGATTTATTATTGGTTATGTAAAAAGATATGTTTTTGGGTTTTTAAAATAAAAAACAAGTAATTTAAATGACAAGAAAAATAAATTAATAATTATAAAAATCTCTTTCAAGGTATAAGAACTGGAAATCCTATCCTAGTTATCCTTATCAGGTGTGATGAGAATTGTTTATCGCTCCCATTTAGTTAACCCTTACTAAATAAAGAAAAGTCAAGTGGACCAATCAATTTGATCCTCAAGTCCTAGTCAACTCCTGTGGAAAGACTAGCTTTAGAGCGATCTAAATCAATCAGCGATTCCCAATTTTCAATCAACTGCTAAGTCTGATAACCCAAGTGTTATCAATTACTTAACCAAAGCAAAAAGGGAGAAAATCTATTCGAATAAAAAAAGCCTTCAGATTGGAAGCAGCAGTAACATAAATAAAAGAAAGAAATCTTAAATCTGAAATACCTCAAATTATATTAAATAAAGTAATCAACTCTAATATAAAGTTCATAAGCCAAATTGAAAAGATAAATAACAATTAAAGTAATAGAATAAATAAAAGTAGAAAATAAATTAAAGGAACATTGAACCTGTGATTGAAGAGAAGTAGCCTAATCATAATAGAAATCCTAAATCCTAATCCTAATCCTAAATCCTAAGAGAGAGGAGAGAGCCTCTCTCTCTAAAAATTACATCTAAAACCTAAAATTTGTGAATTATGAATGTTGTGTATGTTTGTATGAATGAATGGATTGATTCCCCCACTTTATAGCCTCTAATCTGTGTTTTCTGTGCCAAAAACTGGGTCAAAAACAGCCCAGAAATTGCCCTGGTACGTACAGGTCACTGCAAAGTCACACGAAAGCGTCGTCCACGCGTTCGCGCGGATTGGGTTTTTTGCCAGGTCACGCGTCAGCGTGATCCACGCGTTCGCGTCATCTGGCTTCAGGTCAGCTATAGAAAATTATATATCGTTGCAAAGCCTCGGATGTTAGCTTTCCAACGCAACTAGAACCACGTCATTTGAATCTCTGTAGCTCATGTTATGGTCGATTTAGTACCAAGAGGTCAGGCTGGACAGCTTTAGCAGTTACTTCAGTTTCTTGTATTCCTTCCATTTTGCATGCTTCCTTTCCATCCTCTAAGCCATTCCTGCCCTATAATCTCTGAAATCACTTAACACACATATCATGGCATCGAATGGTAATAAGAGAGGATTAATATTAGCAAATATAAGGCCAAAGAAGCATGTTTTCAATCATAGCACAAAATTAGGAAGGAAAACGTAAAACATGCAAATTGTATGAAGAAGTGTATGAAAGATTGATAAAATCCACTCAATTGAGCACAAGATAAACCATGAAATAGTGGTTTATCAACCTCCCCACACTTAAACATTAGCATGTCCTCATGCTAAGCTCAAGAGAAGCTATAAGAGAGTGAAGAGGAATGGTAGAATGTATGAAATGCAACCTATCTATGTGAATGCAACTACATGCTAAGATGTTTTTACCTACTTGGTTAAAAGTAAATAAATATTTTAAGAACAAATATGAACGAAATTTCACTAATTCAAATCATAAAATAAAGTACAAGTAAACTTGCAGAAGAAAATAGCTCATAAAAGCCGGGAACAAAGAATCGAGCATCGAACCCTCGCTGGAAGTGTATGCACTCTAATCACTTAGGTGTTTAAGGTTCGATTCTCTCAATTCTCTACTAACCTTGCTTTCTAAGGCTTGCTCTTCTTCTACCAATAAAAAAAATTTAATGTATAAATACACATATCAAGAGGTCTTTTAAGGGTTGTAATGGGGCTAGGGTCAAGGTAGGATTGTATTTGGCCAAGTGGACTAAAATCTGAATCCTTAATTAACTTAAACTTTCCACCTAAATTTAGACAATCAATGTAATCATAATACCACATCTAACTATCCATTAGCCATGTTTTCCACATATTCATGCATTCTAATTTTGAGTACAGTACATATGCATTGCTTTCACCATGGACGGACTTACGGGGGGGCGAGTGGAGGCCTCGGCCCCCCAACTTTTTTAAAAAAAGATTAATAGTAATAAGTTATTAAGTATGATTTAATTTTTTAAAAATCTATTTAATATTTAATCTAATATAAATAAAAGTCCAGTCTAACCTAAATATTAATGATTTCTAATATTTAAAAAGTAAGTAATAATATTAAAAAAATAAAAAGATATTATTACTAATATTTTTTAATTAAATAAAATTTTTTAAATCCCATAAAATAGATTTTTTTTCTTCTTATGAGCGTCCTTCTTGATTCATTTGGTATTAATTTTCTCTGTTTCAACTACTACAACTGAGAGTTCTTTTTCAGCTATGAATATTGTGAAGAATAATTCAGAAACAAAATAAAAGATAAATTTCTTACTAATTGTCTTTTAATTATATTGAAAAGAAAATTGCTGAAAAATTTGACACAAATTCTATTATCGATGAATTTTTGAAACGAAGAATCGACCATTTCGTTAATAAAAAGTACATACATATTTTTTGTACTTTAAAATATATTCTCTATCATTATATTTTTATAATGCATTTTATATTATATAATTTTTTTATATAATTTTTTAATATTATATATGTTATTGGCCCCCTATGATACTATTTCTGGATCCGTCCCTGGCTTTCACCATTTACTTTGGGGCATTTTGTCCCCTTTTTATTTATTTGCTCTTTTTCTTTTCTTTTTTTATTTTTCTTCTTTTTTTTATTTTTCTTTTCTTAATAATTTTTTTCTTTTTCAATGCATATGATTAAGGTATTGAATGCATGAACATGTCCTAAAATATTTCTTTCACATTTTGATAAAGATATATAACACCCAATTCTCAAACCAAATATTTTCAAACCCAACTTCCCCACACTTAATTCGTGAGCATTCTCACTAGTCTAAGCTAACTAAGGATTCAAATTAAGGACATTATTGTTTTTCGCTTAGAGTTAGTGATGAGCTAAAGTAAAGAATAAAGGGGTATAATAGGCTCAACATTGGTTTGCAAAGGATAATGAAAGGGTAAGGCCATATGGGTATGTAAGCTCAGTGAAACAAAGGCCTCAATCATATAAGTGCATGCATACATCAAACCATGGAAATATAGAATTAAGCAAGACAAAGATCACAATTTTAGAGAGAACAACACACACCAAAAATAAAATATTGGTTGGTAAAATGCAACCAATCAAATAGGCTCAAAATCTCACAGGTTTTATGTGTTCGAGCTCTAAACCATGTTTCAGTATAATATTTCTTCAAACGAGTTCAATAAAAATTTTAATTCAAATTAGTGAAATGCTATAAAAAGTTTCTTAAAAAAGAAAATATTACTTTAACCAAGTAGTGGTAAAATATGCACAAAATCAAGCAAACATGCAATCAAACATGTAAATGCAACAATGAACAAACAAAGAAAATAAAACATTGGTGTTGAGACAGGAAGGTACTAACCCAAGAAGATCGGTATCGACCTCCCCACACTTAAAGATTGCACCGTCCTCGGTACATGCTGAGAAGTGCAGGTGGATGGGTGGCTCCAACTGACGCTTTTCTCTAGAGATTGTGCAGATGGACTTGTCTGTTGCCCCATATAGAAGTTTCTCTTTCCCTTTCTCGGTGGCCATCCTGAAAGAAGAGAAAAAAGAAGAAAAGTAACCCAAAAATAAAGATAAGAAAACAAATAAAGTATAGGTGGGTTAATGCCAAATAATGAGGGTCTCAATTACATGGTAGTTACAACATGCAAGTGAGAAAATAATAGAAGCACATGGCATACCAATGGTGCAAAATTTACAACAAAAGGGAGGAGTGTGGGTAATGAAAGATAATGTAAGTGCATAGCAATACAAATGGAATACAAGTATCATAAAAGATTAGCATTGACTTATGAATAATAATACCCAATAGTGGAAAACAAGTCACTAAGCACCAAAAGAAAGCAATAGAAATGCAACAGTGGAATAAGAACATTTAACACCAATAGAAAAATAATAAACACAGAAAAGAAAATAAAAACATGCATACAGTTAAAATGCAATGAATGAAAATATGTAAATAAATTAAGTAAAATAGAATGAAAGTGAAGAAGGATGAGAAGTTAAAGGGATGAAGAAGAAGAAGAAAGTAAGAAAGGAAGAAGAAAGAATAAGAAAAGATAGAAGAAAGAAGAAAGAATGATAATAGAAAGATAACTAGGGTTGGAGAAGAAAAGATAGGAATTCTGGCGCTGATCTGGATAAACTGTGCGACGCTTGCGACGCGGACGCGTGGTGCACGCGTTCGTGTGGTTGGCGCTATTTTCAGGTGACGCGGACGCGTCAGGGACGCAGACGCGTGACCTGATTTGTGCTATTGGCGCGAGAGCAGCCTCGTGTTCGCACAACTCTCTGTTTCATACTCTCATTGCCAAAATTCAAGGTGATGCGTGCGTGTGGGCAACGCGATCGCGTGAATGGCCATCTTTTGAAAAACGATGCAGACGCGTGGGACACGCGTTCGCGTGATAGGGCTTGTGCTTCCAGTACCATTCCAGCCCTACTCCACCATAAGTCTCTACCATATACCCATTTACGTCGATTTTGCACGGTGACGCGGTCGCGTGGGTGACGCGGACACATGGGGAGGCTATTTCGCAAACAACGCAAGCGCGTCAGCGACGCGGTCACGTGGGCATATTTGTGCCTAAGGCACGCTTCCAGCCACGCTTTCGTGTGACTCTCTGCTTCTCTTTTTCTTAGTTTCTAATGCACTATGACGCGGACGCGTCAGCGACGCTGATGCGTCGCTTGCATTTTTTTTTGTAGAATGCGAATGCAAATGTGAATGCAGACTATATGCAGCTATATGCAGAGATTATGAGAAGAGTCATTAACAAAAACAAAAATAGAATAAATTAAAATAAAACTAAGACTGAAACGGAACGATCATACCATGGTGGGTTGTCTCCCACCTAGCACTTTTAGTTAAAGTCCTTAAGTTGGACATTTGGTGAGCTCCTTGTCATGGTGGCTTGTGCTTGAACTCGTCTTGAAACTTCCACCAATGCTTGGAATTCCAATAAGCTCTATCAATACCAAGTAAAATTTTCAAGCTTTGATGGAGTTCTTCACAAGCTTTGATCTCCCAAATTTGATCCTCATATATTCCCGGATCCCAAATCTTGTTTCTATACCCGTCTTCAAGTGGATCATGATGATTCCATCTGGGTGGTTCAGCCTTAGAATTCTCATTTAGGCACCCAAACATCCTCCTAGATGATGTCAGGGCATTTTGGCCAGTTTCAGTGACCTTTTCTTTATTGTTTTTAGGGTAGTTTCATGCATTTTCTTAGGGAATAAGCAAGTTTTGGGTAGAATTTCACTTACATCTTGATTCAAGAATACATTGTGCACTTTACATGATTTCATGAGGATTTTGCATGAATTTAATGACAAATTGGATGATGCATTTCCCATGACTGGGACTAGAGCTTTGATGCACTTTATTGCTTGATTTCAGGAGAAAGGAAGCAAGGAAGAACCAAGTTAGCAGCCACGTTAGTCTAACTAACGTGACCTCTAACGTGGAATGGGAGCTAACTTGCAAAGTTAATGAGAAAAGTAATCGCCAATAACGCCCTCGAAGCCATAATAGCCCGCGTTAAGAGTCACGTTAACTAAGCTAACGTGAGCTCTAACGTGGAAGAAAGAAATGAAGCCAACGTTAGTGACACTTACCTTTGTCACTAACGTTGGACCAAGCTCACAATTGGCCACGTTAAGAGCCACGTTAACTCAGTTAACGTGGACTCTAACGTTGAGAAGCAAAAGAGAAACCAACGTTAGTGACACTTACCTTTGTCACTAACGTTGAGCTAAGCCACAATGAGCCACATTAACTCCCACGTTAACTTAGTTAACGTGGAAGCTAACGTGGAGGGAGCAAGAATCGCCAACGTTAGTGACACTCACCTTTGTCACTAACGTTGGAATGAGCCAATGTGAGCAACGTTAACTCCCACGTTAACTTAGTTAACGTGGAAGTTAACGTGGATAAGGGAAGGATGAGCCAACGTTAGTGACACTCACCTTTGTCACTAACGTTGGAAATGGCTATCATTGCTACATTAAAAGCCACGTTAACCTAGTTAACGTAGACTCTAACGTGGGAAGTAGAGGCACATTGGAACGTTAGTGACAAAGGTAAGTGTCACTAACGTTCTCGAAGGATTGGCAAGCTTACGTTAAGAGCCACGTTAACCTAGTTAACATAGACTCTAACGTAGGGGGAAGGGAAGACTCTCAATGTTATTGGGAAAGGTGAGTCCCAATAACGTGTGTGAAGGACCAAGAGGCAACATTAGTGGTCACGTTAGTGCCACTAACGTTGAAGTTAACATGGACCATCCCTGGGTGAGGAACGTTAGTGAAAATAGTGATTGTCACTAACGTTCTCGAACCCACACTCTCACTTAACGTTAACGCCACTAACGTCCTGAGCTAAACACCCTGCCTACTTCACACTTTCTCTCTGCAAGTAAAGCTAAGCCCACTGCAGAAGATAACTGCTTCAAACTCAAGATCCAAAGGCCCATATCCAAGACTTGAAGAACTAACTAGAAGATTAGAAGAGTAGTATATATAGGGGTAGTTTTGAATTAGAAAAAGAGCTTTTTGGGGGATTGGAAATTGGGAACTACTCTCTGTATAATTTACTTTCTCTGCACTTCTAGTTCTAATTTTTATGATGTATTCTCCATCTTTGTTTTCTATTTCCAGAGCTATGAACAACTAAACCCCTTTCATTGGGTTAGGGAGCTTTGTTGTAATTTGATGGATCAATACTAGTTTTCATTATTCTTCTTCTATCTTTTCTCTTGATTTTACTAGAAAGCTTTCAATCTTCATCCAATTGGGTAGTTATCTTGGAAAATAAGCTATTCATACTTGGATCTCTTCTGAACCTTGGAAGAGGAATGAAGAGATCATGCTAGAAATGCTTTCTCATGTTGGACCAAATTGGGTTTGGTTGGATATGGTGACTATAATCCTACTAACACTTGATTTGGGAATTCATGTGGTATAATCAGTGACCATACTTCATCTCTTCTCATGAGCAATTGACCAAGGAATTGGCTATTGATCAAGATTTGAGATATTGAATTGCCAAGGAATTGGAATTCGATCACTTAAGATTGCCAAGGAGATCAATGAATGCATTGATTGAGGAAGAGATGAAAATGAACTTGATCCGGAGAATGCAACATCTCCTAAGCCCAATGAATCCCCATCTCTGATCTTACCCATTCTCTTTAATTTCTGCAATTTACTTTTATGAGCATCTTCTCCATTCCCATTTAAATTCTGCAATTTACCTTCCGCCATTTACTTTCAGCTCTTTACTTTCGGCATTTACATTTTCTGCTATTTACTTTCTCGCCATTTAATTTCCTGCAACACCCAAACCAAATTCTGCTTCGCTCAACTAGAACATTCCTCTAATTAAAGTTGCTTGACCAATCAATCCCTGTGGGATTCGACCTCACTCTATTGTGAGTTTTTACTTGACGACAATTCGGTACACTTGCCGAAGGAAAATTGTTGAGAGACAAGTTTCCGTGAGCATCACTAGACCCATTCATTCGAGCTTTACACTAACCCTTGCATTTAGATTTTGAGCTCCCAACCACAGTGAGCCTAGGATTGTATTGCCAACCACTAACCATCTCCCTCTCACTCTTAAAGCCACAAAGAGCTCTAAGTTGACCATCTGTCTCAATTAAACCATATTCAAGTGGGAAAGGAAAGGTTAAAGATAAGAATTTTACCCACTTGAATGTTGTATTAGATGGTAATGGCTTTGGGGGAGAGGTCTCCAATAGCTTTGGGAAGGTGATTTCAATCTCCATTCCCTTGAGCTCTTCCTTGACAACTTCTACCTCTTTGTAAGCTTCTTCAATTTCAACCTCTTCCTCTTGGTAGCTTTCTTCCAATTCAATCTCTTCTTTATTACTTACCAAGGGCATGAGAGGTTGTGCTTCTTCTTCTTTAATCTCCATCTCTTGATCAACCTCTTCAAAGTCTTTAGCCATGATATGTCTTAGAGGTTGTACACCCTCTTCAACATCAAATTCAAACGTCTTGGAAGGAGGTTCTATGACTGGACTTTCCCATGGAGGTTCTGCATCTCCTAAGTCTTCAACCACTTCTTCCTCTTCAATAATTACTGCTTTGTCCAGTTGTTTTAGTATAAAATCGTACTCATCCTTGATGATTTTCTTTCCATGATAACTCCTTTCAACTATTCCTTCATCTTCAAAGGTCTCTCCTATCTCCACATTTTGGGCCTCCTCTTGCCCTAAGACAAAATTAGACTCCTCCTTGATGTCTTCCTTCACTAATTCTTCAACCACTCCTTCGACTTCAAGGGTCTCCACTACCTTTATCTGTAGGGCCTCCTCTAGCTTCTTATGAAGTATGGATTCGTGAAGATGATTCCTTCTTTCTTGTTCTATATCAATAGCATAACTGGGATCATCTTGCTCTTGGATTGATGGATGTGGGTGATCTTCTATTGAGTGTGGTGATGGGATGGGAAGATTATTATGTGGTTGAAAAGGAAGCGCACTGAAACTTGAGGGTTGAATATTAGAGGTAGAGGGTTGGTCCATGCGGGATATAAGATTTTGGAGTGTAGAGGTGAGACCAATGATATTAGAGATGAGTGTGTTGTTATCCAATGGAGATTGGGGTGGATAGGAGGGTTCATTTGTTGGGAGAAAGGGCTCATAATACGGAGGTGGTTCTTCTTGATAAGGATATAGAGATGGTGAATATTGAGGTGGTGGTTCTAGTGTGGTTCATGTGGTGGTTGGTGTAAAGGGGCTTGTGAGTATGGTGGTTCAAAGGTGTGTTAGGGAGGTGGTTCATAAGCATATGATGGGGCTTGTTGGTAACTACAAGGGGGTCCACCATATCTATCATCTTGGTATGCACCTCGGAATGGCTCCTGACCATAGTAATTTGGTGGATGTTGGTTGTCACGAAGGGGTCCACCATATCTAATGTCTGGGCATGCATTGTAGGATGGTCGTTGTCCATGGTATCTTGGAAGGTGTTGTTGCCGAAAGGGTTGATCAAATCCTCGTGGCTCCTTCCAACTTTGATTGTTCCGACCTTGATGTATGTTTCTGTTATAGCTTCCATTCCTTCCAACAACATTAGAACCAAAATTGAAACCAGAGGTGTGAGAATTCATAGTAGCAAAAGAAAATAAAAACAAAAACTAATAAAAAAATTAATGAAAATAAATTCCTAAAACTAGAAACACTGACTGCAATATAAGATAAAGATTTGAAAAGGGTTTAAATTTTGAATTTTGGAATTTAAATATTGAAATTTGAAATTTGATTTTGAAATAAGATAAGATAAGATTTTGAAAAGGATATGATTTTTGAAAAAGATTTGAATTTTGAAATTTAAAACTAAGATAAGATAAGATAAAAATTTTAAAATAAAAATCTGAATTTTTTTTTAATTTTCGAAAAAATCAATTAAAATAAAGAGAAAAGATATTTTTGAATGTAATGAGGAAAGAGAAAAATAATAAAATGACACCAAACTTAAAATTTTTAGATCCAAACGAAGAAAACAACCAAGAACAACTTGAAGGTCAAGATGAACACGAAGAACAATTTGAAAATCAAGAAAGAACAAGGAACATTATTTTCGAAAATTTTAATAACTAAATAAAAACCAATAACCTCTTAATTTACGAAAAGGCAAAAATAAAAACAAAAATAAAAATAAATAAACAAGCAAAAAGCAAATATTTACAATAACCAATAATAAGGCACACGTTTGCAATTTCCCGGCAACGGCGCCATTTTGACGATCAGATTCTTGCTAGTAAAAAAATTCACAAATAAATTCCCGTTGTAAGTATAGTTTCTAAACCAACAGAGAATTCTTTCGTACAAAAATTTGGTTGTCACAAGTAACAAAACCCAATAAAATTTATAACCGAAATATTTAAACCTCGGGTCGTCTTCTCAAGGAATTGCAGGGAGGTATGATTTATTATTGGTTATGTAAAAAGATATGTTTTTGGGTTTTTAAAATAAGGAACAAGTAATTTAAATGACAAGAAAAATAAATTAATAATTATAAAAATCTCTTGCAAGGTATAAGAACTGGAAATCCTATCCTAGTTATCCTTATCAGGTGTGATGAGAATTGTTTATCGCTCCCACTTAGTTAACCCTTACTAAATAAAGGAAAGTCAAGTGGACCAATCAATTTGATCCTCAAGTCCTAGTCAACTCCTGTGGAAAGACTAGCTTTAGAGCGATCCAAATCAATGAGCAATTCCCAATTTTCAATCAGCTGCTGAGTCTGATAACTCAAGTGTTACCAATTACTTAACCAAAGCAAAAAGGGAGAAAATCTACTCGAATAAAAAAAAGCCTTCAGATTGGAAGCAGCAGTAACATAAATAAAAGAAAAAAAATCTTAAATCTGAAATACCTCAAATTATATTAAATAAAGAAATCAACTCTAATATGAAGTTCATAAGCCAAATTGAAAAGATAAATAACAATTAAAGTAATAGAATAAATAAAAGTAGAAAATAAATTAAAGGAACATTGAACCTGTGATTGAAGAGAAGTAGCCTAATCATAATAGAAATCCTAAATCCTAATCCTAATCCTAAATCCTAGAGAGAGGAGAGAGCCTCTCTCTCTAAAAACTACATTTAAAACCTAAAATTTGTGAATTATGAATGTTGTGTATGTTTGTATGAATGAATGGATTGATTCCCCCATTTTATAGCCTCTAATCTGTCGTTTCTGGGCCGAAAACTAGGTCAAAAACAGCCCAGAAATCTCTCCCAGTGATTTCTGGTACGTACAGGTCGCTGCAAAGTCACGCGGAAGCGTTGTCCACGCGTTCGCACGGATTGGGTTTTTTGCCAGGTCACGCGTCCGCGTGATCCACGCGTTCGTGTCGTCTGGCTTCGGGTCAGCTATGGCAAATTATATATCGTTGTGAAGCCCCGTATGTTATCTTTCCAACACAACTAGAACCGCGTTATTTGGATCTTTGTAGCTCAAGTTATGGTCGATTTAGTACCAAGAGGTCAGGCTGGACAGCTTTAGCAGTTCCTTCAGTTTCTTGTATTCCTTCCATTTTTGCATGCTTCCTTTCCATCTTCTAAGCCATTCCTACCCTATAATCTCTAAAATCACTTAACACACATATCATGGCATCGAATGGTAATAAGAGAGGGTTAATATTAGCAAATATAAGGCCAAAGAAGCATGTTTTCAATCATAGCACAAAATCAGGAAGGAAAACGTAAAACATGCGAATTGTATGAAGAAGTGTATGAAAGATTGATAAAATCCACTCAATTGAGCATAAGATAAACCATGAAATAGTAGTTTATCAATGCCAGAATTCTCTCACGGATCCCAGCCAGATGTCCCTCTACCACCTCCCATCGTACCTATGATGATTTTGCCTGATGGTGTGACAACTTGAGCACTGTTTTAAGTTTTTTATATTCATACTATTTTAGCTAGTTGGTTTAATTTAGTTGCACTCATTTTTCTAGTTTTAGTTGATTTAAGTTGTTAAGATAAGTTTGATTTAGGTTAGTAGGTTTGAACTACTGAAAGTGTTTGAGAATTTTTGATTGTTTGATGGATGTTGCTGCTTAAGCTATATAATTCCATGTTAGTTTGTTTGTGAATTGTTTAGGTGATTTTTTTATGGATAGAGTTTGTGGCGCATTCTAGTTATAGATGAAACTCTGCCGAAACTTCTAAAAAATCTAAATATAATTGAAGTTTACAGATTACTTTAAATAAATTTTTCATAAACTACTAATCTTAAGTTTTCCATTGGTAGGTTTGTGTCAAATAACAATGCCTATACACAGGAGTGTACTAATTTCATCAAGATGATGTACAACCATCCGTGGTGAGCCACAAGAAGATCCTTGCTGAGACCAGAGAGCGATGGTTTCAGAAGTGGGCGGTAAAAATTCTAAATATTCAAACCTTACTTAGTTTATATCTTCTATTTTTTTTAATTATGTGTTTAATTTTGATGAATTATTTGGTGAATATTTTTTGTGCATGAGAAATTTATATGGGACAAGACTCATGATGTCATAATCAGGAAAATCTTCGACCATCGGATGGCTAGGCGACTGCAGCAGATGATGGATGACATATGTGAGTAGCGCGACCACCTCATTATTTGCATCCGCCCGGACCTTAAGAAGGCATTGTACGTCCATTATGAGACTGATGAGAGGTTCAAGTGTTAACGTCTCACGAACAGAGTTAATAGGGAATCGACCAGGTCGTCAAAATACACTGGTCGGTTAGCGACTTTTACAAAGACAAAGGCCAGGGTGGTTTTTAACTTGTTTCAATTTATTATTAACTTCGTTTTGTTTTTGAAAAATAATGTCATTATTACTTGATTTAACATATTGTTTCAACATGTGTAGTCTAAATCGTTGAGTCGTGATGTGATGATGGCAGAGACCTTCAAGTATACTCACACCTTGAAGGAGAACATTGAGAGATTTGCTGATCAGCGGGCTACAGATCATTATGTGAGTAAACATCATGAGTATAAAGTTTTCAATTAACTGCAATCCTAATCATAACATGTGTTACACAGGAGTCCTAATCATAAATGCACCTCCACACTAAGACATTCATCCACCTCTACCACTATTTGGCACGTCGATCCCGAGGACAGTGTCGATTTGAGAGAACATGTGCTGGAGCTCCCGGAGCCTTCACCAAGAGGCTCAGTAGTTTGAGCAATCTAAGGAGACGTATCAAGAGATCCTCACAGCATCTCAGACATAGATTACCTCAGGCTGGAGTGGAGGCGGGAGCTGGAGTGGCTTCAGCGGATGGAACAACAGATGGCGGTATACTAAGATCAGATGTGGCTCAGTGGCAGCAACACTACAATAGGGGCATCGACATCACTGCATAGTCCGACACCTTAGCAGGACCAAGGGGATGACGACGACGACTATGAGAATCTTTAGTTATTAGAGTTTTGTTGTAGACTGTTTCATTATATATTCTATTTTTTTACTTTTAATTTTTTTTATACACTTGATATTTAATTTACCATATTTGGTTTCTATTATTTAGAATTTGACTACTAATCTGTGTAAAAAAATAAATTTAAATAAAAAATTTTCAGGCTGATGCAACATTTAAAAAGTGTTGTCTAAAGGCTGACAAATGGTTGCCTTTAATCTAAAGCAACACTTTTAGACTTAAAGCAACACTTTTAGATCCCTTGCAGATACAGCCGTTGCTTTAGATTATAGGCAACACTTTCTTTACTCAAAAGCAACGCTTTTGAAGGCAACAACTGATAAGTGTTGCCTTTGGTTGAAAAACAAAAACACTTCAGAGGTGTGTTTGAGATAACACTTTTGCAGTGTTGTCTTTTCTCATATTTTGAACACTACTAATAAATGTTGCCTATTTGTCATAAAATGTAACCCTTTTACGTGTTGCTTATAAGTTTGAGTTTGCAATCCTTTGAAGTGTTGCCTATTAGTTTTGAATATGCAACCTTTAAAAGCATTGCCTTTTCTTTTGGATATACAACCATACAAGTGTCTAATATTCAAAATATGCAACTAATAGAAGGGTTGCTTTTTTGGCAAAAATAAAAGTTACTTTTGTAATAAAAGTACAAAAAAAAAATTACAATAAAATTGTTTGTTTATACATGTGTAATTATTTTAATTAATAAATAAATTTGTGCACAATAAAAAAATTTATAAAAGAGACAAAATAACTAATAATAAAGTTCTAATTAAAATGGATATTAAAAGATTCAATTAGTATTTCAATTACATATTTATCAATAATTCTCAACAAAATAATAAAATTCTTTCTCACAATAATTATCATAACAAAATAGTAATTAATATTTGTCAAAAAGATGTCAATCTGCTTGCATATTTTATATCCATACTTGACTTGTCCTGTATGATAAATCTACAAATAATACACAACAAATTAATTAATAATTATTTTCAATAGAAATAGAATTGATTAATAAATATTTTAATTGATGAGTTTGATAAAAAAAAAAAACTATGTAGTTGTCACGTCCACCAAGATCAAGAACAGGGAGCAATAAAGTGATGGAAAAAAATAGTGATCTACATGTCCTTCAATTTGTTGTTAATGGTGACATAAATGGTGTGAGGAGGAAAATCTCCTAAACCACTTATACCAACATTGAACTTCAAGAAAATTAGTATAGCCAATATTGTAGAAATTGATATGAAAAATTACATAAACTCATTTTTGGCACAACATATGAAATTCGTGCAAGAATTTTTACATAAATGAAAGGTCAAATGTTTTCTTGCTCAATTACTACATGTCTACATCTACTTAAAAAGGTTAAAAAGGAAGAAGACTTTGAGCTTAGGATAACATGACTATATAATTTAACCAATAAAAAATGCGACTTGAAGGACACGAGTGTTCGGCAAGGCACCAGTAAATAAATAATGAATTTTCCAAAGCACTCAAAAAAAATATGACGGGGGGATCAAAATTATAGAATAGAACATTGAAGGTAAAAAAATAAAACTATAAAGAATAAGATTAAAATAAGTTTATAAACCATTGTGCATCTATTTATTACCAACCAAAACAAGGGAAAGACGCAGCAATTTGCAGATCATGGCTCCAAGTTAGAGGTAAGTTTTAGTAATAGCCTCTTCAAGTTCTTGGAAGTCCCAACATCATCTGCTGAGTATTTCTCTGAAGAAAAGTGAGGAGAACTATGCGGAATTCAGCAACAGCTTTACACAAATAACAACACATTCACAACTTTGGAAGATCAGAGACACTCACCAATTGAATCTCTTCGTAGAGCAGTTAAATGGGGGCAACTGCAAAATTGCAGTAAATAATGATTCTTCTTAGTATTGGTAGGCAAATATCAAATTATAATCTTCTCATAGAAGTAACATGCCGAGTTACATAAACAGATAAAATATCAATCAGGGACATGTAAACAAATCCAAACAAGCAGTTACAAGCCTACACTCTTTGACTATAACGTTGGATCTATCCAACACAGATAAAATAGTCACAACTTATAATAGTTACAGTATAGCAACAAGTTGAAAACAAGCTAATAAAGATAACACCTAAAATTAATTATAATTAAAATCAAACAATTCATGAAGCAAGGCCTAATCTCAATTTTCTCAACAAAATAACAACTGAGTAAGAAATACCTAGTGATAGAAAGACCAAATTAGACATAGCTCTTTAGCATACATACAACAAAACCTAAATACAAAAAGTAAGAACTAAATTACAAAACACAACTCCTATTTAGTTTCTAGTTTTCTCTTTTTGTTTTAACCTTTAGTTTCTTTTAGTGTTTCAGAAGCTATTCGAGCTTGAACTATGTTTGGTACTAATGAACATGACAGTGATGCAACTCCTTGTTATTCTAAAAATAATGCAGAGGTTTTCTAGAATAAAAATTATACACAATAAAATACCTGAAGATTACCATCTGCACTGCCTCTTTGTTCCATTTTGATGATGGCTTGCTGCAACCCCACCTTTCTTTCCTAATATGCATAAAAGAATGGTTAAGCGATGCAGTAAAATGTCATATTTGCAGAGAAATATAGACAAGGCATGACAATTAACCCTACCTTTTACTATTTGCCAAATAATAATACAAATTTCTAATTACCTGTATATCACAAAATTTAGCTTCTTCAACAATCAATTAAAAAAGAAATGAACGGAATAAATTAGTATTTACCCAATTAACAATAACCCTGATGCCATATCAGGAGCCTGCTTCTGAAATTGTTCCTCTAGCTTCTTTAAGTTTTTCATGTTATCTCGTCCTGCATATTAGTGACCAAAATGTTCAGTATGGAGTAGGGAAAGATGGAAAAATTAAAAAGACAAAAATGTGAAGGAAAAAAAATTGAAGTCCGTAATACCGAATTGGTGGATAATGTTAGGGAGTATATCTTGCAACTCTGTAAAAGGAAGGATTACATGTCAATAATAAATCAGTTAAAAATAAAGAGTAACTTAAAGTATAGCAGAGCAATAAACTGTTTAAACGATAAAATACATATAACAGAAATGTTATTTTTCCAATGTGATACACAGAACAATGAGTAACATATGGTATTCAATTTCATGTCTTTGTGTAACACCCTAACTACCAAAGCTCACGCTTCCGGCTGCGCGACTCTGATAGCTCGGACATTACGACGACACTTATACTATTTAATACTAAAATATGAGCCTGTTTAAAACTTTAAACCGTAATACCGCTCCCGAAAATACCTTCGTTCGATAGCATACATCCATAGATACCATACAACTTACAAAAGCTCATAAAGAGTACATCCATATATATAAACATATATATATATATATATATATATATATATATATATATATATAAATAATATTACAAGCAATAATCAATACAATTCCTATCCCTCTTACAGATTATACCAAGATAAAGGCGAGGGTACAATAAACAATAACTAAAGTAATACAGAACATCTCAACAACAAATAAATAAGCTCTTCGTAACTTCTGCGCCCATATCCTGTAAGGGGAAAAATGTAAGGGGGGTGAGAACATCATCCTCGAAAGGGTTCTCAGTAGAGGGTTTTTGGGAATTACTGTAATAGGATACATGAAGATAAACCGTACCAGTGATTAATAACCGTCTTATGCCTCTTTTCAAAAACAACGATTTACAGTAAAAGAGGAATCGAAAATCTTTTCTGAAAGAGGAACAGTTCAATTCTCAAAAACTCAAAAGTCTTTCAAAACGGTTTATCTATACTGAACCAAAATAGCCTTTCATATTTTATTCCAAACCAGAAACACAAACCGGAATCAACCATCGGTTCATCTCATTCCAACCACGGCCCTAGGCCCAAACAATCCAACCATCAACCAATCATCACAGTCCAACAGAGTCCCAGAAGCAAACACAAATAGGAAGATGCAAGCACAAACAAACAGTTATTGCAAGTAGAACAGTTAGCAATTAATCACATAGGCAAACCAAGTATGATATGCACACTCAAACAATGTCACATAAATGCATATGATGCATGCCTGTCCCTAGTGGCTGATGATATCATCTGTCGGTTATATAGCCAACTCGACACGTCCTGGTAGCTAACCATAGACAGAAACACCCATCGCGGAGCAAGTAGGTTTGAGCTACAACCCCCTTGCTACTGCCCGCTCAACCCAGAGCCAGTGGAATAACCACTACTGCGGCTACTACCCAGGCGGGTGTTTAAAAGCTCAACCTGGAGCGAGTGGAATCACCACTACTACCGCTACTACCCAGGCGTCACAGTCTCTGACCTGGAGCAAGTGGGACGAACCACAACCCTTGCTACTACCCAGGTATCTCAAGCATATATTCATTCAGTCCCAACCATGGATCAACATCCATCTCAGCCATCCGGCTCAAATTCATAATTCATAATCAGCCATACGGCCCATAACTCATTCGGCAATCCGCCATAAATAAATATCATACACAGCCATTACGGCTCATAACAAAATGGCACCTCCACCATTCAACATCATCAAATTCATAAAACCGGCATTTAAGCCATAAATCACTTTTTCTCAAATCGTTTCACTTTGAAATCAAGTTTCAACTCTTTTCAGCCTTGGCTTTAGAAATCTCGTTTCTCAAATCTCAGGCTCATAAACCAAATTTACTCAAAGTGAGTCCCCTTTTTAAAACAAAGCCACCCTCGGCATTCTCCTTCCAAAACTCCCAAAACCATGGTAAGTTAAGGATTTATTTCAAAGTATTCAAAATCACCCATACAACAATGGGATTTTATACCAAAAGTTTCTCGGCAGAGTCCCAAGTCTTTAGGGAAGGTCAACTTATATCAATTCCTTAAAATTCATTGAAACTCTTAAAATCATAGATTCTCGGTTCAAGTAAATAAAACTGAATTTATTATGAAACCGACCATACAAAATCACAAGTTCCAACCCGGTCCAAAAATCAACTCATTTGAAAAGGAACCGGTTCATTTGAATCAACCCACTTTCAGGTTTCTTTTTAGAACCCATTTTTCTAACTCTTCCTAAATGCCTCAAACTTGATTACTCAATCAAAAGTCTAGATTCCTTTAAAATCACTAAAAGCTTTTTATATTGAAATCAATATTAGAGCATCATTCTTTCCTTCAGAGATTCAAATGGTAAAAATAGTTCCTTTCTAAATAAGCCAAACTCAAGGCATAAAGTTCATTAAATAAATTAAGCTTAAAAAACATAATTATTCTCTTAATAAATCACATAATACAATTTCTCAAATCCAACCCTTTTTAAATAACTTTTCAAACAAGACTAGGATTTTGTAGAAATTTCGGCAGCACCTCCCCTAAAACTTGGACTTTTGCCACCCGGTTCAGGTCCCAACTAAACCGTTTCTCATTCCTTTTCAACAACTCAAAACCAGAAATCAATTCAAAACAAGCTAAATCCAACAGTCGACTCAGTGGCATATCTCAAGAAAACCATTTCAAGATCAACTCAATATCAACCGATTTAACTCATTTCCAAAGCTTTAAAGAAACAGTTCAGTAACAAATCATTTGTCCAAGATCAAGTCAATTAAAGTAAACCAGGCTAAATTCAAAAGTGCATTCGACTTTTCACATCATCAAATAATTGACTCATCAAATCAATCCTCAACGGATTAAACTCAGATTTCAACTCTTTAAAGAATCACTTCAAAACATTACATTTCACAAAGCCGCACAACCATTCAACCAAACCAACATCCATAATCACTCGAGTCAATCAAATAACACATAAGGCAGATACAATCACTAATTACACCATATCTCACATCAGTATCCATATGTAATAATTCCAATAATAAACTGTAGTTTTCGGAAAGCGCCCCTACCTCAAAACGCAAATTCCATAACTCAAACGCGTCACTGAGTCCTTTCCGCCTCGACTCAAAATCAACAATCAAAATCCCGGCTACCAAAACCTCAGCTCCAAACCATTTTCTCAGCAACCACAATGACTCTAATCACAATATATAATAACCGAGATTAACTCTCATAACAACAAATGCTACAACTCCTCAACGTATAATAGAGCAGTAACTAGAGGACTTTCAAATCGAAAACGCTTACCGAACCGAAGAAGGAACGGCTAAACCGAAATAGCGACGGCCTCCAAACCGGTTCGGCGACAGCTTTAATCGTGACCCGCAATAACCGGAGCTTGAACCTATGTTACAAAACCTCAGAATCTCTGGCCAATCATAACAGCATATTGATTTTCAAGAGCTCCGGAAATGAAAATGCTTACCGTGAGAAAGGATTAAAGACTGAATCAAACTGCAGAAGCTCCGGTGATGGTTTCTGTGACCAAAGCAGCTTCTCCGACAGCGACAACATTACATATGACAGCCACTTCATTAAATACAACAGTTTCAGTGACAGCTTCAAGGTAAAATTGAACTGGCAGAACTAGGAGAAACCAGAAACAGGGCAAGCTCACCAAAACGGCAGCGATTCTAACGGCGGTCTCCGACGGCAGAGGCGGCGTGCAGATCGACGGCAGACCACAGTGGCTCCTCTACTCAGCGGTTCTGCCTCCCTTCCTCCAAACCTCCATGAGAAGCACCAGCTCCAAACCAAGCTCGACGGTGGTAGTGGAGTGGCTGACCTCAACACTGGCGACGCCGGGCGGAACAGCGACGGTGACAAAGGGGCACGAACGGCGACGTTGGGACGACGGCCACAAAGCCCTCACCGTGATGGTCGTGAAATGGGTCGCCACGGTGACGTGCCATACAGCCCCTCTCCTCGGTGGTGAACCTGGCTCGCGGTCGCTCTCTCTCTCCCTCTGCTGGCCCTCGACGGTGACGACTCCGAGGGGAACGACGAGCAAGGACGGCGGCTCCTCGTGCGACAAATCGGCGGCAGTTCCACGGTCGGCGGCGACACAATTAGGTCGCAGCAAAAATGCGCAGTGGCGGCGGCGAGTTCCTGGGCGGTGGATCGACGGTGACAAGGCCTCCCCTGCCTTCTTTCTTCCAGACCTCCCCCTCCCCTTCTCAAATCTCTCCTTTCTTTCAGAAAAAAAATCAAAGGAAACTGCGTGTGTTGCCGCTGCTGTTAGAAGGGAGGGGCTGCTGCAATTGTGGGGAAACCGGGTCGGGTTAGGTTTTTCAGGGTAAGGGTTTCATTTTTTGAAAATTAGGGTTAGGGTTACTTTTGTAATTTCAAATAAAAGTAAGGGTAATATATTAATTATGAACAATTTTAATCCAACAAAAATAAATGCATAAAAATGCTATTTGCTCATCAATTTTACAAATTATTTTCAATAAAGTGTCTCAACCAAATAATTAGAAATAATATACTTATTTTCTTCATTTTCCAAAATAGTAATATCAATATTTTAAAATATTAGTTATTTAGTCCAAAATCATATAAAAATCCTTTTTATTTCACAACTACCAACTATATGATTTAAATATAAAAAATAATCCAATAATTGTAAAATTGGATAATAACCATAACTTATCTCAGATTCAATAAATCAAAACTTGCCTTAATTATCTTTAATAAAATAATTTCTAAAATTAAGGCTATAAATAACTATATGATTTGAGACTTGATCATAAAAAGACTTTTCATAGATTCTGGGTCTTACACTTTGTGCCATTAAAGACTAATAACATGCGCAAGAGCAACAAGTTAATAGCTGACCTATTCACTATGGCACATGTATAAATAATTTAAAAATACTTTATAATTTAATACAAAGCTCATTTTGACTATAAGGCAGTGTGCAATTGGAGAAAAGATGAGAGCTGCTTGCCCTTTTATTTCTGAAGCACCATTAACAACCCAAGTATTGGCAGTAATGGATGCTTGAACTGGAGGAGGGGGGGAGGGAATCCAACTAGTCAATAAAATTTAAAACAAAATTTGAGTATATGACATTACACAAATACAAGATTTCTACACAATATCCGAATGAATGTTACTTTTGAAATTTAGAAACTGGATAACAACTTCATCCTTTTTTACATCCTGAACTTATATCACATGAGCACCCTCATTATCTTCAATCATTCGTTTTTTATTCAATTCCTCCAAAACCCCAGGGATATATGGATTATAGAACCTCTCTCCTTGTCACCAAATATATCACCATTCAGTAGAATACTAAAAAAAAATATTTACTGAAATAAAAAAAATGTCTAATTAGTTCAGCACAATATATTTTTTATTTATTACTACACTTTGTGCAATAAGTAGTGGCATAAGGACATCACAAGGCTATCCTTTCTCCTTGTTTGAAAAGCAGAACAAAGCAAGGCATAATGCAACGTTCTCTAAGAAAGTAAAGACATAGTTTCATCTATTGATTTTTGCCAAGACTAAAGATCTAAGATGAGCATATTCATTATTAAACAACAGAGTATGCAAGCACTTCCATATACATGTCAAAATATAGGGGGAAAAACACAATTAGTGAAAAGAGAAAAAAGCTTTGTGACATATAGGAATCGCATATTAGTCAAGATTTCAAATGCAGTTTTTTCTGTTGAACAAGTATCACTATGTGGTCTAATATATTTTTCTTTATATTTTAGTTAAAAAACCGTGTATATACTGAAAAAAATCCCTCAAACTAATTGACTACAACTACTACTATACTCCAACATAAGTAGCTACTTTATAATTTAGTATGATTTTACTTGGAACACTCGAACTAGTTTTGTTATTTCAACAATTTAACCAAATTAAACCACTAGTATGTAAAATCTAAGAATTTTTTGTCATACTTGAGAGATATATACAAGCCTTCCAAGACGATGGCGGAGGAAGAGAAGCATGAGGACCAAGGCTGAGGCAAGCATATGGCGGAGCAAAGCGTGATGTTTCAGAATGGCACGAGCAAAATATTGAACGTGGCAGAGCAGAGTAGAACAAGGCGCGAGCAAAAGATTGAACACGGCAGAGCAGAGAAAAACACGACGTGAGTAGAAGATCGAACACCGCGGAGCAAGCAAAACACGACACAAGCAGATCTAACACCACGCTAGCAGAAGAACATGGCGCAACCAAAAGATCAAACACGGCAAAGCAAGCAGAACACAACGCGAGCAAAAGAACACAGCACAGCAGTGCAAAACACGGCGTGAGCAGAAGAACACGGCGCAAGCAGAAGAACACGGCGGAGCAGAGCATAACACGCCGCGAGCAGAAGAACACGATGTGAGTGAACATGGAGTGTGCTGGAGCAGTGATGAACTCAACGATGGAAAGCAGTGTGCGTCAATGTTGTGAAATTGGGGAAATTGAGTTAGGGTTGGGAGTTTTAAGTTTGAAATTTTAGGATTAGGATTTTGTTCATACGTAATAGTGATGAAGGTGATGAATAAATATGTTATGTGTTTCTCAAACTTTTCTCCCTATTTTTGGTTATGGAAGAAGTAATTTTTATTAAAATATTTTATGGAAAAAAATTTGTGATAAAAATGCTCATCTATTTTAGGCAACATTTATAATGAGAGGTTCATTAAAAATCTATTAGCAATGCTTGTAAAGTGTAACTTGTAAATACATAATTGTGTCTATTTAATTTGTTGAAGCAATGTTTTTTACGTATTCTTTAATTGATGAAAAGAGAACGTTTATAACATGTTGACTAATAAAATGTTGCAATAGTATTATTTCTTTGCAACAAATTTGAAGTGTTGCTTTTAACTAGTTCAGACAACACTTTTTAAGTGTTTTTTGCTATACATATTGCAATAGCTGAAAAATGTTGTAGTGTCTATTGTGTAAAAAAATAATTAAATAAAAATTGGATTTACCGAGGACAAAATCGACGGTAATTAGACGAGAAAGAATTAATGTCTTTGTTTCAATTTATTTATCTTACGAAGCTTTAATGTATTTTCTTAGCTTTGTATTGATATATTTTTATTATTATAAAAAAATTAGTTTATTTATAGGAGATAATAAAATCACTTCTATTTTGATAATGTTACTCATTTTATTTTACAAATTCATATAAAATGTAAATAAAAAAATCATGTAATAAGAATGAAGTGATCATTGATTTTCTTTACTTGTAAATTTGAATGAGTAAATGGTGGCCTGCTATTTAATCATTGATCATTGTAGTTAGCATGCCCACCATCTACCTATCATTCATTTAAAATTACATGTAAAGAAAATCAATTATCAATTCTTCTTATTTTTGATAATATCATGCTTTACATGATTTTTTTGCATTACATTTTATATGAATTTACACACACAAAAAAAAAGAGTGACATTACTAAAATAAAAGTGATGTTATTATCTCTTATAAATTAATTAATTTTTTTCTTTCATGATAGTGAAAACACATCAATACAAAGATAAAAAATTACGTTAATGCTTTATAAGATAAATAAATCGAAAATGTACATAACCATAAAAAACTACTTTTAGCTTTATGGTAGATAATAGGTTAAAATAAGTAGATAAATCACAAAAAAAAATGTATAATTTTATTTTTCTTGAAAATAACTGACGAACAGACTTCTGCTGGTAAAGAAATTCACAAATAAATTTTCGTTGCTAGTATAGTTTCTAAACCAACAGAGAATCCTTTCGTACAAAAGTTTGGTTGTTACAAGTAACAAACCCCTAATAAAAATGATAACCGAAGTAATTAAACATCGGGTTGTCTCTCAAGGAATTGCAGGGAGGTGTATTTATTATTGGTTATGGAAGATTGTCTTTTTTGGGGTTTTTGAATAATAAACAAGAAAAGTAAATTGCAAGAATTAAAGTAATAACTAATAAAGCTCTTGGCAAGGTATGAGAATTGAAAATCCTATCCTAGTTATCCTTATCAATTGTGATGAGAATTGTTCATTACTCCCACTTAGTTAACCCTTACTAAATAAAAGAAAGTTAAGTGGACTAATCAATTTGATTCCTCAAGTCCTAGTCAACTCCTAAGGAAAGACTAGCTTTAGAGGGATCCAAATCAACCAGCAAATTCCAATTATCAATCAACAAGGGAGTTTGATAACTCAAGTGTCACCAATTACTCAACCAAAGCCAAAAGGAGAGAAATTTAAATATTGAAAGCATCAATCACATAAATTGAAGAAAGCAACCATAAATCTGAAATACCTCAAATTGCATTAAATAAAGAAAATTGATTCTAACATGGAGTTCATAAACCAAATTGGAAAAATAAGTAATTAACAAGAGAAATAGATTAACCAAAGCACTAGAATAAATAAAAGTATAAGAGAAACTAAATTAAAGGAACATTGAGCTTGGAATTAAGAAGAAGTAAACCTAACCTAAGAGGAATTCTAAAACCTAGAGAGAGGAGAGAACCTCCGTCTCTAGAAACTACATCTAAAACCTAAAATGTGAATGAATGAATGAATGAATGCATTCCCCCACTCTGTAGCCTCTAATCCGTGTTTTCTAGGCTGAAAACTGGGTCAAAAATAGCCCAGAAATTGCCCACAGTGATTTCTAATTCGTCCAGCACGCGGCTCTGTCACGCGTACGCGTCGTCCACGCATACGCGTCGTCCACGCGTACGCGTGGATTGAATTTTTACCAAGTCACGTGTACACGTGATTCACGCGTGCGCATCGCCTAACAACATGGAAACTATGATAAATTATATATCATTTCGAAGCCCCGGATGTTAGCTTTCCAATGCAACTAGAACCGCCTCATTTGGACCTCTGTAGCTCAAGTTATGGTCAGTTAAGTACGAAGAGGTCAGGCTAGACAACTTTAGCAATTCCTTCAATTTCTTGTATTCCTTCCACTTTTGCATGCTTCCTTTCCATCCTCTAAGCCATTCCTGCCCTATAAACCTTGAAAACACTTAACACACATATCATGGCATCGAATGGTAATAAGAGGGGATTAAACATAGCAAATTTAAGGCCAAAGAAGCATGTTTTCAATCATAGCACAAAATCAAGAAGGAAAATGTAAAACATGCGATTTCTATGAATAAGTGTGTAAAGGCTTGATAAAAACCACTCAAATTAGCACAAGATAAACCATAAAATAGTGGTTTATCAATCTTCCCACACTTAAACATTAGCATGTCCTCATGCTAAGCTCAAGAGAAGCTATAAGAGTTAAGAGGAATGACAGAAAGTATGAGATGCAACCTATAAATGCAACTATATGCTAAGATATTTCTGTCTACTTGGTTAAAAGTAAATAAGCTCTTCAAGACAAACATAAATCAGATTTCACTAATTCAAATTATACAATAAAAGATAAGTAAACTTGTAAGAAGATAGCTCATGAAAGTAGGAAACATAGAATCAAGAGTTGAACCCTCACTAGTAGTGTATATGCACTTTAATCGCTCAAGTGTCCAGCGTTAATCACTCTACTCTTCTCTAGTCTTGCTTTCTAGACTTTGTTCTTCATCTAACCAATCAACACAATTTTAGTATACCAATGCAAACATCATGAGGTCTTTTCAGGGTTGTAATGGGGCTAAGGTAAGGGTGAGGACATATGTATGGCCAAGTGAGCTATAATATGAATCTTTGACTAACCTAAGCTCTCACCTAACATACACACACACTCTATGTAACTCTAAAATCATGCCTAGCTACCCAAAATTTTCACTTTTGTATATTTCACATACTTATGTACCAAATTTTCTTTTAATTTCACCACATATGCATTGATCTTTTATTAAACTTAGTATTGGGGTAATTTTGTCCCCTATTTATTTATTTATATTATATATATATTTTTTTCTCTTTTTCTTTTTATTTTTCTTTTTCTCTTTTTATTTTTTTCTTTTATTTAAAATATAAAAGTAAACATAACATATCAATGCACATGGTATTTTAATCTTTTCTGGTCTCACATGAGTAGGCACCCAAATTTCTAATATTTTGTCAATAAGAATTAACACTTTTATCAACCCAAGTTCCCACAGTTTTCCACACTTAATTGATACACAATCTCTAACTTAAGCTAACCAAAGATTCAATTTGGGATAATTAATTTGTTTTTCTGCTTAAGGCTAGTGATGTGGTGAAATACAGAATAAATGGGGATTAAAAGGCTTAAAGTGGCAAACAAAGGTGATTGAAAGGGTAGGCTATTTGGGATAAGTGAGCTAATAACAAATGATGGCCTCAATCATATGCAAGCATATGAATACACTAAACAATGGACATATAGAATGGAACAAAATATAGATTATAATTATAGAGAAGGAAATACACAAGAATAAAAAATTATGGTTAAATAGTGTAACCATGTAATTAAGCTCAAATCTCACGGGTTGTGTGTTCTTAGCCATAATTCATGTTCCAAATTACAATCCTCAAACAAGTTTAACACAAATTTTCAATTTAAATTAGTGAAATATCATAAAAAGGGTCTTGAAAAAAAATATTACTTCAACCAAGTAGTAGCTAAATGCACAAATCAAATAAACATGAAATTAAACATGCAAATGCAACAACTAATTTAACAAAAAAATTAAACATTGGTGTTGAGAAGGAAATAACTAACCCACGGAAGTCGGTATCGACCTCCCCACACTTAAAGATTGCACCGTCCTCGGTGCATGCTAGGATGTGCAAGTGGACGGGTTGCTCCAACTGATGCTTTTCTCCAAAGATTGTGCGGTTGGACTTGTCTGTTGCCCCATATAGAAGTTCTCTCGTTTCCCTTCCTCGGTGGCCATCCTGAAAGAAGAGGAAAAACAAGAAAAGTAACCCAGAAACAAAGATAGAAAACAAATAAAACATGGTTGGGTTACTGCCAAATAATAATAAGGGTCTCAACTACATGGTAGCTACAACATGTGAGTGAGAAAAAAGTAAAAGCAAATGGCATATCAATAGTGCAAATATTGCAACAATGGGGAAGAGATAGTAGATAATGAAAGACAATATAAATTCATGTCAATGCAAAAGGAATACAGGTATCATAAAAGATTGGCATTGATGTATAATTAATAATGCCAAACAATAAGAAACAAGTCACGAAGCACTAGAATAATGCATGAAAAGATACAACAGTTGAACAATTAACACCAATGGTAAAATAATAACTTAGAAAAGAAAATAAAGTATGCATAAGATGAATATGTAATGAAAGAAAGGATGCAAATAAGTTAAGTAAAATAGGGTGAAAGAGAATAAGGATGAGAAGGTAAAGAAATGGAGAAGAAGAAAGTAAGAAAGAAGGAGGAAAGAAGGAGAAAATAGAGAAGAAAGAAGTAAGGAATGAAAAACGGGACGTGATGCGCACGCAGGGCACGCATGCGCGTGAAAACTGTATTCGCCATGCGACGCGTACGCGTGGGTGGTCTGGAAGCGAAAGGACGCGCACGCGTCAGGGATGCGTACGCGTGGGTGATTTTGTGCCTCTAGCACAATTCCAGCGTGGGGGCAGCACAACTTTCTGTCCAACATGCTACTGACGCTGATTTCCCTATCCACGCGTGCGGGTGCTAGACGCGTACGCGTGGATTTCCCTTGTAGCAGATGACGCGCACGCGTGCGCGTGGGTCAAATTATACGTAGAGCACACCAGCCGCACGATTCCATCACAACTTTCTGTTCGTTGGATGGGGGAGCAAAGTTGCACGATTCCATGCGTGGGTTTCGCCCCCCCTTTTTTGAAGTATGCAGAATGCAAAATGCAGATGCGAATGCAGACATTATGAATGAACACTAAGAAAAATAGAATAAAATAAAACTAAGGATAAAACAAAGTAAAATAAAACTGAGACTGAAAAAGAACGATCATACCATGGTGGGTTGTCTCCCACCTAGCACTTTTAGTTAAAGTCCTTAAGTTGGACATTTGGTGAGCCCCTTGTTATGGTGACTTGTGCTTGAACTCGTCTTGAAACTTTCACCAATGCTTGGACTTCCAATAAGCTCTAAAATCTCCAAGTAAATTCCCCAAGCTTTGATGGAGTTCTTCACAAGCTTTGAGCTCCCAAAATGGATCCTCTTGTATGCCGGGATCCCAAATCTTGTTTCTACATCCGTCTTGAAGTGGATCACCATTTTTCCACTTGGGTGGTGAGCAATTGGAATTCTCATGGAGACATCTAAACAACCGCCTAGACCCATTCAATTGAGACTGATACCAACCATTGCACTTAGATTTGGAGCGTGCAACCGTATTAAACCTTGCATGACAACTCTTACCACTAACCATCTCCCTCTTATTCTTAAAGCCACAAAGAGCTCTAAGTTGCCCATCCGTCTCAAGCAAAGCATATTCAAGTGGACTAATTAAGCTTAGAGATGAAAGATTTACCCACTTGAATGAAGGAATGGATGGTGATGGCTTTGAGGGAGAGGTCTCCAACAACTTTGGCAAGGTGATTTCTAGCTCTATTCCCTTGAGCTCTTCCGTGACAACTTCCACCTCTTTGCAAGCTTCTTTAATTTCAACCTCTTCCTCTTGGTAGCTTTCTTCCAATTCAGTCTCTTCTTCATTGCTTACCAAGGGCATGGGAGGTTGTGCTTCTTCTTCTTGAATCTCCATCTCTTGATCAACCTCTGCAAAATCTTCAACCATGATATGCCTCGGAGGTTGTACGCCCTCCTCAACATCAACATCAAACTCCTTGGAAGGATGCTCTATGACTGGACTTTCCCATGGAGGTTCCGCATCTCCCAACTCTTCAACCACTTCTTCCTCTTCAACTATTACGGCTTTGTCCAGTTGTTTTAGTATAAAATCGTACTCCTCCTTGATGATTTCTTTTTCATGACAACTCCTTTCAACTATTCCTTCATCTTCAAGTACAAAATCCAACTCCTCCTGGTTGACTTTCACCTTTTGATAACTTCCTTCAAGGGTCTCTCCTACCTCTACCTTTAGGACCTCTTCTAGCTTCTTATGAAGTATGAATTCATGAAACCGATCCCTTCTCTCTTGTTCCAGGTCAGTAGCATAATTGGGATCATGTTGCTCTTGGATTGATGGGTGTGGGTGCTCTTCCATGGAGGGTGGTGATGCAGTAAAGCTTGAAGGTTGAATGTTGGAGGTATTCGATGATCCAATCTGGGAGATGAGGGCTTGTATAGTGGAGGTCAGATTGGTAAGTGTTCTTTCCATGGTCTTAACAGAGTGAGGTAACTCGTCATTGGAAGATGAAGGGGGCAATTGTTTTGGAATTGGGGTGGTTCTATGTATGGTTCATAAGGATCACAGGGTGGTTGATATGATGGATAAGGATTAGGGTCATATGGGGGTGTTTGGTGATAAGGGGCTTGTGAGTATGGTGGTTCAAAGTTATGTTGAGGAGGGGGTTCATAGGCATATGGTAGGGCTTGTTGGTAACCACAAGGGGGTCCACCATATTCATCATCTTGGTATGCACCCTGGAATGGCTCTTGACCATAGTAATTTGGTGGAGGATGATTGTCACGAAAAGGTCCACCATAACTATTGTCTTGGTATGCATCATAGAATGGTTGTTAGTTACAGTGCATTGGAGGGGGTTGTTGCTAAGAGGGTTGATCAAATCCTTGTGGCTCCTCCCATTTTTGATTGTTCCAACCTTGATGCCTGTTCTCATTATAGCGTCCATTCCCTGCAACATAATTTGAACTAAACTCATAGCCAAAGGGGTGAGAATTCATAGTAGCGAGTAAAAACAAAAACTAATAAAAATTAATGAAAATAAACTCCTAAAACTAGAAACACTAATAAAGAAACGAAAAAACAAATATTTACAATAACCAATAATAAGGCACACGTTTGCAATTCCCCGGCAACGGTGCCATTTTGACGAACGGACTTCTGCTAGTAAAGAAATTCACAAATAAGTTCTCGTTGCTAGTATATTTTCTAAACCAACAGAGAATCCTTTCGTACAAAAGTTTGGTTGTCACAAGTAACAAACCCCTAATAAAATTGATAACCGAAGTAATTAAACCTCGGGTCGTATCTCAAGGAATTGCAGGGAGGTGTATTTATTATTGGTTATTGATGAGCGGATAATTTATACGCTTTTTGGCATTATTTTTAGTATGTTTTTAGTATGTTTTAGTTAGTTTTTATTATATTTTTATTAGTTTTTATTTAAAAATTAATTTTCTGGACTTTACTATGAATTTGTGTATTTTTCTGTGATTTCAGGTATTTTCTAGCTGAAATTGAGGGACCTGAGCAAAAATCTGATTCAGAGGCTGAAAAAGGACTGCAGATGCTGTTGGATTCTGACCTCCCTGCACTCAAAGTGAATTTTCTGGAGCTACAGAAACCCAATTGGCGCTCTCTCAATTGCGTTAAAAAGTAGACATCCAGGGCTTTCCAGAAATATATAATAGTCTATACTTTGCCTAAGATTTGATGGCCCAAATAGGCGTTCCAAGTCAGCTCAAGAATTCTGGCGTTTAACGCCAGAACTGGCACAAAAGCTGGAGTTAAACGCCCAAATTGGCACAAAAGCTGGCGTTTAACTCCAAGAAAAGTCTCTACACATGGAAGCTTCAATGCTCAGCCCAAGCACACACCAAGTGGGCCCGGAAGAAGATTTCTGCATTAATTACCTATTTCTGTAACCCTAGGCTACTAGTTTTCTATAAATAGGACCTTTTGCTATTGTATTTTCACACTTGATCAGATTTTGATAGACCTTTTCATGTTTGGGAGGCTGGCCATTCTGCCATGCCTAGACCTTTTGTTCTTATGTATTTTCAACGGTAGAGTTTCTACACACCATAGATTAAGGTGAGGAGCTCTGCTATTCTTCATGAATTAATGCAAAGTACTATTATTTTTCTATTCAACTCAAGTCTATTTCTTCTCCAAGATATTCATTCGCACCCAAGAACATGATGAATATGATGATTATGTAACACTCATCACCATTCTCACCTATGAACGTGTGACTGACAACCACTTCCGTTCTACATGCAAACAAGCTTGAATGTGTATCTCTTGGGTTTCTAATCTAAGATTAGAACCTTCGTGGTATAGGCTAGAATTATTGGCGGCCATTCCTGAGATCAGAAATGTCTAAACCTTGTCTGTGGTATTCTAAGTAGGATCTGGGAAGGGATGACTGTGACGAGCTTCAAACTCGCGATTGTTGGGCGTGTGACAGACACAAAAGGATCAATGGATCCTATTCCAACATGATCGAGAACCGACAGATGATTAGCCGTGCGGTGACAGCGTGCGTAGAACATTTTCACTGAGAGGACGGGAAGTAGCCATTGACAACGGTGATGCCCAACATAAAGCTTGCCATGGAAAGTTGTATGAATGATTGAAAGAAGGCAATAGGAAAGTAGAGGTTCGAGAGGAACAAAGCATCTTCATACGCTTATCTGAAATTCCTACCAATGAATTACATAAGTATCTCTATCTTTATCTTATTTTATGTTTTATTCATCTTTTAATTATCAATCCTCCATAACCATTTGAGTCCGCCTGACTGAGATTTACAAGATGACCATAGCTTGCTTCAAGCCAACAATCTCCGTGGGATCGACCCTTACTCACGTAAGGTTTATTACTTGGACGACCCAGTGCACTTGCTGGTTAGTTGTGCGGAATTGTGACAAAGTGTGATTCACATTTGAGAGCTCCAAGTCCTTTGGCGCCATTGTTGATGACCACAGTTTCGTGCACCAAGTTTTTGGCGCCGTTGCCGGGGATTGTTCGAGTTTGGACAACTGACGGTTCATTTTGTTGCTTAGATTAGGCACTTTTCTTTTTATTTTTCAGAATTTTTAAGAATGAATTCTAGAGTTTCAAGGTGATGTTCTTATCATCGCAAAAGCTGATTGATTCTCATCAATTTAGCTGCTGAATGTAATGTCCTGCTGAAGCTTGGCTAACCATGTCTAATCTTTTTAGACTGAAGCTTTAGACTAACATTGCATGATTCCTGAAATTCTTATTAAAAGTTTTGATTCTCTTTATTTTATTTTTTATATAAGTTTCGAAAATCACCAAAAAAAAATTTATAAAATCATAAAAATCAAAAATATTTTATGTTTCTTGTTTGAGTCTAGTATCAATTTTAAGTTTGGTGCCAATTGCATGTTTCTATTCTTCTTGCATTTTTCAAATATATGCATTATGTTCTTCATTGATCTTCAAGCTGTTCTTGATGATTTCCTAGCTTTGATCTTTAAATTCTCTTGTTTTGTGTGTTTTGTTGTTTCTTACATGTATTTTTAAATTGTTATAGTCCTTAGTATACAAACTTCTAAATTTGGTGTCCTGCATGCATTGTTTATTTGATCTTAGTTGCATTTTTTATTGTTTCTCATCATTAAACATTCAAAAATATTTTCAAAATTGTGTCTTTTCAAGTCAATAATACAGAGAATTGAAGATTCAGAACATTCAGCAGAGGAATTAAATAGAAAAAGCTGGGCGTTCAAAACGCCCAGTGAAGAAGGAAAACTGGCGTTTAAATGCCAGCCAGGGTACCTGGCTGGGCGTTTAACACCCAAAAAGGTAGCATTTTGGGCGTTAAACGCCAGAATGGATACCATTCTGGGCGTTTAACGCCAGGATGACATAAGAGGGAAGATTTTGTTTTTAATTCAATTTTTTTTTTCAAGTTTTCATAATTCTTCAAAATCAAATCTTTTTCAAATCATATCTTTTCAATCATATCTTTTCAAAATCAATTTCTTTTTAATTTTTTTTATTTATTACTATTTTCGAAAATTCTTGCTACAATTAATAATTTAATTCAAAATTTTCTAGTTGTTACTTGCCTATTAAGAAAGGATCAAAAGTTTTAATTCTAGAATCATATCTTCTAATTTCTTGTTAGTCAAGTAATCAACTTTAATTTTAAAATTTCTCTTTTTAATTTGATCTTCAATCATATCTTCTCAATCATATCTTTTCAGTCACATCTTTTTCAAAATTAAGTTTCAATCACATCTTTTTTATTTCTAATTTCAAAATCTTTTTCAAAAATCACTTAATTTCTTTCCCAACCTTAATTTTCGAAAAACCTTTACCAAATTTTCAAAATTTCTTTTAATTATGTCAAAATCTTTTACTTTAATTTCGAAAATTCTTCCCCTCTTCTCACATCCTTCTATTTAAGGGACTAACACTCCTCCTCAAGGTGCAATTCGAACTCTATCCTTCTTGATAAGTTCGAATTCTCTTCTATCTACCTTCTCCTTCTATTCTTCTTTTCCTCTGACACCTCAAGGAATCTCTATACTGTGACATAGAGGATTCCATACTTTCTTCTTCTCTCTTTCATATGAGCAGGAGTAAGGACAAAGGCATTCTTGTTGAAGCTGATCCTGAACCTGAAAGGACCTTGAAGAGAAAGCTAAGAGAAGCTAAAGTACACCTCTGTAGAGGGACTAACAGAGCTTTTCAAAGAAGAAGAAGCAATGGCAGCCAAAAACAACAATGCCAACAATGCAAGGAAAGTGCTTGGTGACTTTACTGCACCTACTCCTGATTTCTATGGGAGAAGCATCTCCATCCCTTCCATTGGAGCAAACAACTTTGAGCTTAAGCCTCAATTAGTTTCTCTAATGCAATAGAATTGCAAGTTTCATGGACTTCCATTGGAAGATCCTCATCAGTTCTTAGCTGAATTGTTGCAAATCTGTGACACTGTCAAGACCAATGGGGTTGATCCTGAGGTCTATAGACTTATACTTTTTCCTTTTGCTGTAAGAGACAGAGCTAGAACATGGTTGGATTCACAACCTAAGGAAAGCCTGAACTCTTGGGAAAAGCTAGTCAATGCCTTCTTGGCAAAGTTCTTTCCACCTCAAAAATTGAGCAAGCTTATAGTGGAAGTCCAAACCTTCAGACAGAAGGAATGTGAATCCCTCAAGCAATTGATCAGAAAGTGTCCTTCTGACATGCTTTCAGAATGGAGCATCATAGGTATATTCTATGATGGTCTGTCTGAACTATCCAAGATGTCATTGGATAGCTCTGCTGGAGGATCTCTTCATCTGAAGAAGACGCCTGCAGAAGCTCAGGAACTCATTGAAATGGTTGTAAATAACCAATTCATGTACACTTCTGAAAGGAATCCTGTGAATAATGGGACAAATCAGAAGAAAGGAGTTCTTGAGATTGATACTCTAAATGCCATACTAGCTCAGAACAAAATATTGACTCAACAAGTCAATATGATTTCTCAGAGTCTGTCTGGAATGCAAGCAGCAACAGGCAGTACTAAAGAAGCTTCCTCTGAAGAAGAAGCTTATGACCCTGAGAACCCTACAATGGAAGAGGTGAATTACATGGGAGAATCCTATGGAAACACCTATAATCCTTCATGGAGAAATCATCCAAATCTCTCATGGAAGGATCAACATAGACCTCAACAAGGTTTCAACAACAGTAATGGTGGAAGAAACAGGTTTAGCAATAGCAAACTTTTTCCATCATCTTCTCAGCAACAGACAGAGAATTCTGAGCAGAGCCCCTCTGACTTAGCAATCATAGTCTCTAATCTAATTAAAACCACTCAAAGTTTCATGACTGAAACAAGGTCCCCCATTAGAAACTTGGAGGCAGAAGTGGGTCAGCTGAGTAAGAAAATTACTGAATTCCCTCCCAGTACTCTCCCAAGCAATACAGAAGAGAATCCAAAGAGAGAGTGCGAGGACATAAACACGTCTCACATGGCCAAACCTGGAGAGGAGGAAGAGGCATTGATTTCCACTGAGGAAGACCTCAATGGACGTCCACTGACCTCCAAGGAGTTCCCTAATGAGGAACCATGGGAATCTGAGGCTCACACTGAGACCATAGAGATTCCATTGAATTTACTTTTGCTATTCATGAGCTCTGATGAGTATTCTTCCTCTAAAGAGGATGAAGATGTTACTGAAGAGCAAGTTGCTAAGTATCTTGGAGCAATCATGAAGCTAAATGCCAAGTTATTTGGTAATGAGACTTGGGAGGATGAATCCCCCTTGCTCATCAAAGAACTGGATGACTTGACTAGGCAGAGATTACCTCTAAAGAGACAAGATCCTGGAAAGTTCTCAATACCTTGTGCCATAGGCACCATGACCTTTGAGAAGGCTCTGTGTGACCTAGGGTCAAGCATAAACCTCATGCCTCTCTCTGTAATGGAGAAGCTAGGGATCATTGAGGTACAAGCTGCAAGAATCTCACTGGAGATGGCAGACAATTCAAAGAAACAAGCTTATGGACTTGTAGAAGATGTCTTGGTAAAGGTTGAAGACCACTACATCCCTGCTGATTTCATAATCCTAGAGACTGGGAAGTGTGAGGATGAATCCATCATCCTTGGCAGACCCTTCCTAGCCACAGCAAAAGCTGTAATTGATGTTGACAGAGGAGAATTGATCATTCAAGTGAATGAAGACTCCCTTGTGTTTAAAGCTCAAGGATATCCCTCTGTAACCATGGAGAGGAAGCATGAAGAGCTTCTCTCAATACAGAGTCAGACAGAGCCCCCACAGTCAAACTCTAAGTTTGGTGTTGGGAGGTTCCAACATTGCTCTAAACATCTGTGAGGCTCCATGAGAGCCCACTGTCAAGCTATTGACATTAAAGAAGCGCTTGTTGGGAGGCAACCCAATCTTTAATTATCTATGTTAAATTTCTCTTTTCTTTTGTTATTTTATATTTTCTGTAGGTTGATGATCATGTGAAGTCACAAAAACAATTGAAAAAGCAAAAACAGACTGAAAAATAGAATTAAAAACAGAACACCCTGGAGGAGAAACTTACTGGCGTTTAAACACCAGTAAGGGTAGCAGAATGGGCGTTAAACGCCCAGTCTGGCACCATTCTGGGCGTTTAACGCCAGAAATGGGCACCAGACTGGCGTTTAATGCCAGAAATGGGCACCAGACTGGTGTTTAACGCCAGAAATGGGCAGCAGCCTGGCATTTAACGCCAGGATTAGCAGAAAGGGGGCGTTTTGCATGCCACTTGGTGCAGGGATGAGAAATCCTTAACACCTCAGGATCTGTGGACCCCACAGGATCCCCACCTACCCCACATCTCTCTCTCTTCTTCACTCACTTACCAATTACCTCAATACCTCTTCCCCAAAAATCCCTCACCTATCAAATCCCACCATTCTCTTCACCACTCACCTCCATCCTTCATAAAATCCCACCTACCCCACCATTCAAATTCAAACCACTTTCCCTCCCAAACCCACCCATAATGGCCGAACCATACCCCCCTCTCCACTCCTATATAAACCCATCTTCACTCCTTCATTTTCATACAACATACACACTACTTCTCCCCCTTGGCCGAAACACTAAGCCCCCTCCATATCCTCTATTTCTTCTTCTTCTACTCTCTTCTTTCTTCTTTTGCTCGAGGACGAGCAAACCTTCTAAGTTTGGTGTCATAAAAGCTAAAGCTTTTTTGTTTTTCCATAACCATTAATGGCACCAAGTCCTCATGGACATCTGTGAAGAGGGTGCCCAATGGAAGAGAGATTCAAGAGGGAAGCCGGTTCAACTAAGAAGGCATGACCTCAAGCCCGTGGCTAGGGGATGGTTGGAGTTCATCCAACGCTCAATCATTCCCACTAGCAACCAGTCTGAAGTTACTATAGACCGGGCTATCATGATCCATAGCATCATGATTAGGGAGGAAGTAGAAGTTCATGAAGTTATATCCCAAGAACTCTACAAGGTGGCGGATAAGTCCTCTACTTTGGCAAGGTTAGCCTTCCCTCATCTCATTTGTCACCTCTACAATTCAGTTGGAATTGACATAGAAGGAGACATTCTTATTGATGAGGACAAGCCCATCACTAAGAAAAGGATGGAGCAAACAAGAGATCCCACTCATGGACATGAGGAAATTCCTCACCATGAAATCCCTGAGATGCCTCAAGGGATGCATTTTCCGCCACAAAACTATTGGGAGCAAATCAACACCTCCCTAGGAGAATTAAGTTCCAACATGGGACAACTAAGAGTGGAGCACCAAGAGTATTCTATCCTCCTCCATGAAATTAGAGAAGACCAAAGAACCATGAGAGAGGAGCAACAAAGGCAAGGAAAAGACATTGAGGAGCTTAAGCACTCCATTAGATCTTCAGAAGGAAGAACAAGCCGCCATCACTAAGGTGGACCCGTTCTTTAATTTCCTTATTCTTTATTTTCTGTTTTTTGAAAATTATGCTTTATGTTTATTTATATTTGTGTCTTTATTACATGATCATTAGTGTCTAAGTGTCTATGCCTTAAAGCTATGAAAATGAATCCATCACCTTTCTTAAATGAAAAATATTTTTAATTGAAAAAGAAAAAGAAGTGCATGAATTTCGAATTTTAAAACAGTTTAATTATTTTGATGTGGTGGCAATACTTTTGTCTTTCTGAATGAATGCTTAAACAGTGCATATTTTTGATATTGTTGATTCATGAATGTTAAAATTGTTGGCTCTTGAAAGAATGATGAAAAAGGAGAAATGTTATTTGATAATCTGAAAAATCATAAAATTGATTCTTGAAGCAAGAAAAAGCAGTGAAAAGCTTGCAGAAAAAAGGATATATGCGAAAAAAAAAAGAGAAAAAAAAGGAAAAAAATAGAGAAAAAGAAAAAGCAAGCAAAAAAAGCCAATAGCCCTTTAAACCAAAAGGCAAGGGTAAAATAAAAAGGATCCAAGGCTTTGAGCATCAGTGGATAGGAGGGCCCACAGGAATAAAATCCTGGCCTAAGCGGCTAAACTAAGTTGTCCCTAACCATGTACTTGTGGCGTGAAGGTGTCAAGTGAAAACTTGAGACTGAGTGGTTAAAGTCGTGATCCAGAGCAAAAAAAAAAGGAGTGTGCTTAAGAGCTCTGGACACTTCTAATTGGGAACTCTAGCAAAGCTGAGTCACAATCTGAAAAGGCTCACCTAGTTATGTGTCTGTAGCATTTATGTATCCGGTGGTAATACTGGAAAACAAAATGTTTAGGGTCACGACCAAGACTTATAAAATAGCTGTGTTCAAGAATCAACATACTTAACTAGGAGAATCAATAACACTATCTGGATTCTGAGTTCCTATAGAAGCCAATCATTCTGAATTTCAAAGGATAAAGTGAGATGCCAAAACTGTTCAGAAGCAAAAAGCTAAAAGCCCCGCTTATCTAATTAATACTGATCTTCATAGATATTTTTGGAATTCATTGTATATTCTCTTCTTTTTATCCTATTTGATTTTCAGTTGCTTGGGAACAAGCAACAATTTAAGTTTGGTGTTGTGATGAGCGGATAATTTATATGTTTTTTGGCATTATTTTTAGTATGTTTTAGTTAGTTTTTATTATGTTTTTATTAGTTTTTATTTAAAAATCACTTTTCTGGACTTTACTATGAGTTTGTGTATTTTTCTGTGATTTCAGGTATTTTCTGGCTGAAATTGAGAGACCTGAGCAAAAATCTGATTCAGAGGCTGAAAAAGAACTGCAGATGCTGTTGGATTCTGACCTCTCTGCACTCGAAGTGGATTTTCTGGAGCTATAGATACCCAATTGGTGCGCTCTCAATTGCGCTGAAAAGTAGACATCCTAGGTTTTTCAGAAATATATAATAGTCCATACTTTGCCCAAGATTTGATGGCCCAAACAGGCGTTCCAAGTCAGCTCAAGAATTCTGGTGTTTAACGCTGAAACTGGCACAAAAGCTGGAGTTAAACGCCCAAATTGGAACAAAAGCTGGCGTTTAACTCCAAGAAAAGTCTCTACACATGGAAGCTTCAATGCTCAGCCCAAGCACACACCAATTGGGCCCGGAAGAAGATTTCTGCATTAATTACCTATTTCTGTAACCCTAGGCTACTAGTTTTCTATAAATAGGACCTTTTGCTATTGTATTTTCACACTTGATCAGATTTTGATAGACCTTTTCACATTTGGGAGGCTGGCCATTCGGCCATGCCTAGACCTTTTGTTCTTATGTATTTTCAACGGTGGAGTTTCTACACACCATAGATTAAGGTGTGGAGCTCTGCTGTTCTTCATGAATTAATGCAAAGTACTATTGTTTTTCTATTCAACTCAAGTCTATTTCTTCTCCAAGATATTCATTCACACCCAAGAACATGATGAATGTGATGATTATGTGACACTCATCACCATTCTCACCTATGAACGCGTGACTGACAATCACTTTCGTTCTACATGCAAACAAGCTTGAATGTGTATCTCTTGGATTTCTAATCTAAGATTAGAACCTTCGTGGTATAGGCTAGAATTATTGGCGGCCATTCCTGAGATCCGGAACGTCTAAACCTTGTCTGTGATATTCTAAGTAGGATCTGGGAAGGGATGACTGTGACGAGATTCAAACTCGCGATTGTTGGGCGTGTGACAGACGCAAAAGGATCAATGGATCTTATTTCAACATGATCGAGAACCGACAGATGATTAGCCGTGCGGTGACAGCGTGCGTAGAACATTTTCACTGAGAGGATGGGAAGTAGCCATTGACAACGGTGATGCCCAACATAAAGCTTGCCATGGAAAGGAGTATGAATGATTGGAAGAAGGCAATAGGAAAGCAGAGGTTCGAGAGGAACAAAGCATCTTCATACGCTTATCTGAAATTCCTACCAATGAATTACATAAGTATCTCTATCTTTATCTTATTTTATGTTTATTCATCTTTTAATTATCAATCCTTCATAACCATTTGAGTCCGCCTGACTGAGATTTACAAGATGACCATAGCTTGCTTCAATCCGACAATCTCCGTGGGATCGACCCTTACTCACGTAAGGCTTATTACTTGGATGACCCAGTGCACTTGCTGGTTAGTTGTGCGGAATTGTGACAAAGTGTGATTCACGTTTGAGAGCTCCAAGTCCTTTGGCGCCATTGTTGATGATCACAATTTTGTGCACCAATTATGGAAGATTGTCTTTTTTGGGGTTTTTGAATAATGAACAAGAAAAGTAAATTGCAAGAATTAAAGTAATAACTAATAAAGCTCTTGGCAAGGTATGAGAACTGGAAATCCTATCCTAGTTATCCTTATCAATTGTGATGAGAATTGTTCATTACTCCCACTTAGTTAACCCTTACTAAATAAAGAAAAGTTAAGTGGACTAATCAATTTGACTCCTCAAGTCCTAGTCAACTCCTAAGGAAAGACTAGCTTTAGAAGGATCCAAATCAACCAGCAAATTCCAATTATCAATCAACAAGGGAGTTTGATAACTCAAGTGTCACCAATTACTCAACCAAAGCCAAAAGGAGAGAAATCTAAATATTGAAAGCATCAATCACATAAATTGAAGAAAGCAACCATAAATCTGAAATACCTCAAATTGCATTAAATAAAGAAAATCGATTCTAACATGGAGTTCATAAACCAAATTGGAAAAATAAGTAATTAACAAGAGAAATAGATGAACCGAAGCACTAGAATAAATAAAAGTAGAAGAGAAACTAAATTAAAGGAACATTGAACATGGAATTAAGAAGAAGTAAACCTAACCTAAGAGGAATTCTAAAACCTAGAGAGAGGAGAGAACCTCCCTCTCTAGAAACTACATCTAAAACCTAAAATGTGAATGAATGAATGAATGCATTCCCCCACTCTGTAGCCTCTAATCTGTGTTTTTTGGGCCGAAAACTGGGTCAAAAATAGCCTAGAAATCGCCCCAGCGATTTTTGATACGTCCAGCACGCGGCTTTGTCACGTGTACGCGTCGTCCACGCATACGCGTAAATTGAATTTTTGCCAGGTCACGTGTACGCGTGATCCACGCGTGCGTGTTGCCTAACAGCATGGAAACTATTGCAAATTATATATCATTTTGAAACCCTGGATGTTAGCTTTCCAATTCAACTAGAACCGCCTCATTTGGACCTCTGTAGCTCAAGTTATGGTCAATTAAGTACGAAGAGGTCAGGCTGGACAGCTTTAGCAATTCCTTCAATTTATTGTATTCCTTCCACTTTTGCATGCTTCCTTTCCATCCTCTAAGTCATTCCTATCCTATAAACCTTGAAAACACTTAACACACATATCATGGCATCGAATGGTAATAAGAGGGAATTAAACATAGCAAATTTAAGGCCAAAGAAGCATGTTTTCAATCATAGCACAAAATCAGGAAGGAAAATGTAAAACATGTGATTTTTATGAATAAGTGTGTAAAGGCTTGATAAAAACCACTCAAATTAGCACAAGATAAACCATAAAATAGTGGTTTATCAATAACATTTAGAGTATAAACCACCATTATGCATCGCAGTTTATGCTTTTATTTTTTTTCTCATAAACCGCTATGACTTACAGCAATTTTTGCTTTGTCGTTTGTAAGACTCCAAATTTTTAGAAATTAAATCATAAGATTAACTAAGATTATGATATTTATTTATGATTTTATTTTCAAAAAATTATCTTATAAAAAGATAATTAAAGCTAAGTATGAGATTCAGAGTTTTAAATCAATTAGCTCTCATATAATTTTCATAGTAATTAAATATTTTCTTATATATATTTTAAAGTCTCAGTAATTGAAAATAATAAGAATTCTATATACTTTAATTTGATTATATTGATTTTGTACTTTATTTGATCATCTTTAATTTTAAATTAGAGTACTCAATTAAAAATAAATTTGTAAATTAAAAAATAATTAATATTTTTAAAGCTGCTTATATCGACTTAAATTTAGTTTTAAACTATTACTCTACCGTTTTATTTTTTTTTAAATTCTTGCTCTATACAAACCCTAATTTTACCCTAACCTAACCCTAACATACCCACACACTCACCTACTCCCTCACTCAGCGCCGCCACCCCCTCATCCCACACTCACATGCACGAAAAAAAAAAGAAAGAAAAGAAAGAAAGAGAGCTGCGGAGAACGGGAATCACTGCCATGGGAGGAGGATGATGCTGATATAGCCATGCCGCCATGGCTGTCATCGTTGTGACTGTGTGTGGAGGACCGTCACCGTTCGTTGAGGGAAGCTCGGAGAGAGAGAGAGAGAGAGAGAGAGAGAGAGAGAGAGGTGTCACCACCGTCGTCGGAACTTTTGCATACGAAGGAGAGGAATGGCGTCGCGGTGGGAACTGGATTCTTCCGCCGCCATCGAGATCGCTGTCACCGTTGGAGGGGAACCTTACCGTCATCGTCATGGCTGCAAGCTTGGGCTTCAAGGAGGGAGAAAACGCGTGGCTAGGAGGAGGAAGAGGGGTCCTGTCGTCGCCGTCGTGCTCCACGCTGCCATTCTGGCCACCGGACACCGCCACTGGAGTCCCCGTCATCTTGGTAAGTTCTAGCTCTGTTTCGGATTTCCTTCTTTTTCCATCGAAGTCATTGTTACCGTGAGGGTTGTTGCTGAGGTTGTCTGTGTCGGCGAGACTATTCATAATCACAGTGTTGTTAACCCCACTCAGAAGATGGACAGGAGCTAAATTAAAAACTCAACTCTCAAACAAACTCTCATCTCAGGTTCACATTATTTTTAGTTGCTTGAGGACAAGCAACAATTTAAGTTTGGTGTTGTGATGGGTGAGCATCTTTTCTATATTTTCTAAGTAATTTAGATATCAAAATTGTGGAGTTTTTATTAGATTTTGGTGTTTTAGCCCTGTTTGGATGCTACTTTGATGTGCACTGTTGTTCTGGTTATTTTAGGTAAAGTTCGGATGAGTTTGACAGAGTTTTTATAGAGAAAAAAGGAAGAATTTTGATGCTGTCAAGCTGGCGCTAAATGCCACGACTCAGCATTTAGCGCCACAAGCCTCATGAAGTGTGCAGCATTTTGTGAAGCTGGCGCCAAACGCCACGACCTAGTGTTTAGTGCCATAAGCTTTGTAACTCTTGCCAACGATGTACGCTAGTGGCGCTAAACGTCGGGATGCCAAGAGACCAGTAACACTAGATTTGCTTTCTGTCCAGCAGCGCTAAACACTGAGCCTGGCGTTTAGTGCCAGTAGCGCATTTTCCACTCTCCACGAAAGGCCTTATTTGATTTTATTTAATTTATTTTTTATTTAGAAAAAGATATTATTAGATTTTAGAATTTTAATTTCAAATCAATTAGGATTAGATATAAAATGAAAAAAGATTCAGCTCTTCGGGCTCTCTTCACTTCTTCTCCCTTATTCCGTACTTTCATACTTTTTACTCTAGGTTTTTTTTCGGAGCCATGAGCAACTAAACCTCTACTGTTAAGGTTAGGAGCTCTGTTTATTTTGATGGATTAATACTATTGTTATTCTACTCTTAATTAAGGCACTGATTTAAATTCAAGGATTACTTTCGTTCTTCATCCTAGGAATTAGAGTATATTGGAAGGTAACTCTTTTTCTAATTGAATTCTAGTTGAATATTGGAAAAGTTAAATCACTTGAATAACAGCTTGAAATCAATTTCTCCTAATTCTCTAATTATCTGGATTTAACGCGATACGTGACATATAATCGTCTTATTTTTTGGTACTTAGGATTTGTGTGGCTCATAAACTAGAATTGGTCTTAATCCTCTAATTTAATTTAAGTGACCAAGGAATCGGCGGTTGATTAAGTTAGGGGAGATTAAATTGTGTGTTCATGAGACTTGGTGATTCTTGTGTTTGGGGGGGGGGGCTCTAGCTTGAGTTCTAGCTAGATATCATCATCAGTTTTTGTGGATAAAGGTAAAAGCCATTTCCCCTTTTGTTTATGAAGTTATATGAAATCCTAGAGTTTGAGTAATGTGTCTATTATGTGAAAATAGTGTGGATTGAATATTGGAAGTATTGGGTTGATCATTGGTGGTGCTTGAGCTTGGTGGACTTCAAGTTAGAGAGTTTGGTTTTGACTTCATTAAGGTACGATTTAAGTTTCATTTAAATACCATATAATGTGACATGAAGTCCTAGGCTAGTTGTCTTAGGATAGGTTTGAATAGTGTGAATTGGTTGATTTAATTGATTAGACATGATATGTTCATGTAATGTGAATTGTTAATATGTTATGGAGTGATGGAGAGCTATGTGACAATGGTTATGAGTAATTGGCATTGATGTGGTTGTGATTTGGGTGTAATTATGAATGAAAATTGTTGAATTTGGCATTGAATGTTTTAATTGTGAAGTTGGAGGCCTTGTGAGTCAAAATTGTTGAATGACGTTGATGTTGAAGATTGAAATTGATTAAGTGAAATTGGATGCGATATGGATTATGATAATGATTATTTGCCGTGAATTGTGTTGGAGATGAAAAGGTGCTAGAAGTCGTTGAAATAAGATAGCAAATGGAAAAAAATTGAAATGTCAGGTGTTGGAATTATTGAGTATTAATCGAAGATTTGTTGATAAGGTGAAGTAGTATTTGGTATTTTTTTTGGTATGGTTAATTTGGTTTGGTACTGAGAGTTTTGAAAACTAGAGTCTTTTAATAAATTTGATAACAATCAATTTTTGACCAACTTCAGCGGGCCATAATTTGGCCCTCGAAATTTGGGCTTGAGTGAACTTTGTTTTAAATCAAAGATGATTGTGAGATCTTTAAAATGGTGTAAAGATTAGGGAAATTGAAGTTTTGTAGAGAAAGTTATGAATGTCAAAAGTTAAGTATAAAAAACTGAACTTTATGAAGCTGCAGAAAACCAGAATTTCTGGTTTGGATGCCCACGCACCCTATCATGCGCATGCACTGAATAGGACGTGTGATGAGACTCGTGCACACACATGAGTGGTGTGTGCATGCACACCTTGGGATTTTTACAAGTTGTGCACGCACACCGACAGATGAGACTCATCATCCATAGGGCAGGCATGCACTATTTGTATTTGTTTGATTTATTTGGGTTTTCTATTTGTCATGGTTTACTTAATTGCTTTACTTAATTTTACCTGTATATTACTTCTCTGCTTTGCTTGCGTATGCATATCTAGGAGGTCCTTCATGCTGGTTTCAGTTGACGCTAAGGGCTGTTCCATTGAAATGTTGGAATGTTGTGGTGAATTGTGGAAATTAATGAGATCAGTAAGTTAGTTGCTTAAATTATGGATTAGTGAGAACCTAGGAATGAAAATGAATTGAGTGGAAGTTTATGATTGCTTAGTGAATTTCCTGCTATCTTATATTATATTTATTTAGAATTTTTACCATACTGGGAACCTATGGGTTGGGATTCTCATTCCGTATATATCCACTATTTTCCAGATGCAGGTCCTGATCCGTGGTGAGTTGGGTTTCGTCTGGAAGATGGCGAAGTTTATTTTGAGTTTTGCTTTGCATTTTGTTTAGATTCTTCTCCCTTTTATGTTGGAAAACTTTATCATGTATATGCACTTCATTTTGAAAACTTGCCTATAGAGGCTTTGATGTATTAGGGAGAGATAGAAAATATTGCTATCAACTGCCTTTTATTTCTGTAACCCCAACTGACCTAAGCTTTGCAGGTCGAGACTAGTGGCTATCATATATATGTACATATATTATATACATTCTATCTCGACTCTATTCTACCTTTATGTTTTGTTTCTATTTCACTTACCAAACGCTTTGCTTTATGACACATGTGTGTTTCCGATCATGATTTTGTTTTACTCCTTTTCTGGCTTCTCATCTAATAAATTCTTCTAATTATATAAATATTATAACTCTACCTTAAGTTGTACCACCTTAGTATAATTTACTTATGACTCGAGCATAACGATTTAAAAGTTAGGGTGTTACAATTGTTATGTCATTTAGATCTTTAATTTTGAAATTGAACAATACTTAACCACATTTTGAATTGTTTAACTAGATTAATTAATTAATCACTGTTGCTTAATCTGTTAATCCTCGTCGGAACGATAACCCACTCACCGTGGTATTACTTGATACGATTCGGTGTACTTGCCGATTATTTGCAAATTTTTTGCATCACAAACCTACAAAGAATCTCACTTCAACTAGCTGACGGATCAATAAAATTTCCTCATTGAGTGGTGGAAAACTTTTTGGTTAAAGTAGGAATTTTATATTCCCTTCAGATTTTGTGGTTCTTGACATGGAGGAAAATGATGATGCTTCTATCATTCTAGGAATGCAGCTACTGGACATGCACCTATAGATGTTCAAAGTGGAGAATTAACACTAAGAGTCCATGATGAGCAATTGAGCTTTAATGTTTTCAAGACCATGCAACATCCCAATGAGATGGAGAATTGCACGAAGATTGATCTAATTGATATCTTATTAGAAGAGACCATTGAAGAAGGGTTACTCTCTAACACTGTTGAAGATCATCATCCTATAGTGCTAAAAACTAAGGAAGAAGCGTTAGAGGAGAGGGCCATTATGGGACAATTGTGGAAAAAAATTACATGTTTCTCTCAAAAAGATGGTGAAGGATTCCTTGACTCTTGAAAGAGGTACAAGGAGCTACTGGAGAGAAATCTACAACATGACATATCCAAGGAGATTCTGATCTTATACTTCTATCATGGGATCTCTAGAGACTACAAAGAAGTGCTTAATGGATGGGCTGGATATAAAATCCTGTAAATTAATAAAATAATTAAGAGTTACGAATATTAAAAAATTAAATTTTATAATTTAAAGGAGTAAAAATATTTAGAATAAGGATTAAAACACTAATTTTAAAGGTTTTGACCCGAAATTAGGCCAACGGGCTAAACCGGTTGAATCAGGCCCAAGTTGGCCCAATTCCACTTACACCACCTCATATATATAAGCAAGCTCCAGCCTTTCCTCCCCTTCCCATTTGAGTTCATGCAAAAGAGAAGAAGAAGAAAGCAAACCTAAACCCCAAAATTTACTTTCAACTTCAATCTTCCGTAACTTTCAATCAGGAGCTCCGATTGACGAGTCATTTGTGGTCACGTGTTTGTCTCGGGATCCTCTTCAATTTTATCCGAACAAAGTGGTAAGAAACTTTATATTTCATGTCCAGTTCCCTCTTCCTTTCTATTTTTGCGTTTTGGTTAAGGGTGATGAAAGATTTTCATGATTTTGATGGTTTAGGTGTAATCTATCATTGGGTTATAGTTAAATTTTTTTTCCAATCATTGGTGGGTAAAGTAAGGAACCATTATCTTCTTTGAAGTTTCCAATTTTATAAGGTTAGGGTATTGAATTTGTGAATGTGTATGAAATTATATGAAATTAGGTTGAATATATGTGAAGTTGATGTCAAATTGGTGAAGTAGAGTGCTTGAATTGGAACTCTGGTGGTTGGAAGCTTATCAAGTGGACTTTAGAGACTTGAAAGCTTGATGACAAGAGGTTTTGTGGTGTTTTGTGGCTTAGAGAAGAAATCAGCCAAGGTATAGCTTTGGTTTCTTGTAGTTAATATATAATGTTGCGTGAAAACTTATGCTACTTACATTAGGATAGGTTTGAATAATGTGAATTGGTTTATTTAATTGATTAGATATGATATGTGCATGTAATGTGAATTGTTGATGTTCAAATGTTGAAATTGGTGAAAGAATTGTGAAATTGAGTTAATGATATATTGGATATTGAATATTAATAATTGAATGTGTATACGTGTGATGTTTGAGGAGTATGATTATGAGTTGATGTTTAATGTTGGTATTTGTTGAATGGACCGAAAATTTTAGGTGTTGATATATTTGTGGAGTGACTGAGAGGCATGTGACAATGGTTAGGAGTAATTGGCATTGATTTAGTTGTGATTTGGGTATAGTTATGAATGAAAATTGTTGAATTTGGTGTTGAATGTGTAAATTGTAAAGTCGGTGGCCTTGTGAGTTGAAATTGTTGAATGAGGTTGATGTTGAAGATTGAAATTGATTAAGTGAAATTAAATGTGATGTAGATTGTGATAATGATTATTTGGTGTGATTTGTGTTTGAGATGAAAAGGTGTTAGAAGTCGTTGAAATTAGTTAGCAAATGGAAAAGAATTGAAATATCAGGTGTTGGAATGATTGAGTATTAATTGAGGATTTGTTGATAAGGTGAAGTAGTATTTGGTATTGGTTTGGTATGGTTAATTTGGTTTGGTATTAAGAGTTATGAAAACTAGAGTCTTTTAATAAATTTTTTAACAATCTATTTTTGACCAATTTTGGTGGGCCATAACTTGGCCCTCGAAATTCAGACTTGAGTGAATTTTGTTTCAAATTGAAGATGGTTATGAGAGCTTAAAACAGTATAAAGATGAGGAAAATTGGAGTTTTGTAGATAAAGTTATGGACGTCGAAAATTAGGTATAAAAAAGCTACTCTGTGATGTTGTAGAAAACCAAAAATTCTAATTTGGGTGCCCACGCATCCTATCGTGCGCACGCACAGAACAGGATGTGTGATGAGACTCGTGCATACGTACGAGGGATGTGCGTACGCACACCCTGAGAGTTTTACAAGTTGTGCATACGCACACGCTAGGAATTCGATGTAGTGCATGCGTACGCACAGTATGATGCGTATGCATGATGCCCTGTTTTCACACTAAAATTCTGTTTTTATTTGTTTGATCTTTCCAACAAGCCTGTAAATATCTGTAACCCCGTTTAAGGTCCGATAGGTAGTTTTTAGTCTTCAAAATAAGGGCGAACATATTAAGGATGTTGAATTGATATTGATGGAAAATTGGATTAAGTGTAATGAGAGTTATGAGGAGGATAATTGATTCTTGATCAAGACATGATGAAAATGATTATGATGAGATGTTGAGTTCCGATGGGGGTAATTATGATAATGAGAATGATTTGATTGTGATTATGAGGATATTGTGAATGAAAATGAGATTGAGATGTGATGATGAACGTGATTATGATTACGAATGGAGTTGATTGAGTGATAAGGAATCAAGGTTAATGTTTGAGACACTTGGGTAGTAGCAAGGGTTATGGTTCGTCCCACTTGCTCCGGGTCAGTATTTGAGACACTTGAGTAGTAGCAAGGGTTGTGGTTTGTCCCACTTGCTCCGGGTTGAGTTTGTAAACACTCGCCTGGGTAGTACACAGTAGTAATAGTTCGTTCTACTTGCTCTGGGTTAAGCGGGTAGTATGCAAGGGTTGTGGCTTAGTCCCACTTGCTCCACGCTGTGGTGTTTCTGTCCAGGGTTCGCTACCAGACATGTCAGATTTGGATGTATAACCGACAAATGATACCATCGGTCATAGGGCAGACATGCATCATATGCACTTGTGTGTTTTATTTGAGTATGTATTTATTTGTCTTGCCTAATTGCTTATCTGTAACTAACTGCTATTTGATCCATTTATTGTATCTGTTATCCATTTCTGTGTTTTCCTTATTTGTCTTGCATGTGTTTGCTTCTGAGAATCCCTCATGCTGGCAGAGGTGACGCTGAGGGTTATTCTACCCAGAGTTTGGAGGATGGCTGAAAAGTAAAATGAAGAGTTAGATTAGATTCTTTAGATATAGTTACCCTATTCTAGTCTAGTAGAAACTTTAGAATATATATATGGTTTGTTGGAGTTTTGGAATGCCATTGGCTTTCTGAGACATTATTTATTATCTATGCGGGCACCTTTACCATACTGAGAATCCCTGATTTTTATTCAATACATATTCTGTTATTTTTCAGATGTAGGATGTGAGGCACCTCCCTGAGCATGCTGAAGGCTCTGCTGAAGCGAAGATCTACTTTGGGACTTTATGCTTTGTAATTATATATATATATATATATATATATATATATATATATATATATATATATATATATATATATATATATATACTCTCCACTTTGTATATTATGGTTATTGTTGAAAGTTCCTGAAAATTGATTCCTATTTAGTGGAATTAGGTTTGTTTGGTTGCTTGGTTATGGAATTGTCATATTATTTTGTTTGTGGGTTGTTATTAGGTTTGTGCCGAACAACAATACGTGTATGCAGGAGATGACTAATGTCATCAAGCTAATGTACGACCATCTCTGGCTCGACTACAAGAAGATCCCCATTAAGACCAGGGGTTGAGGGTTTCAGAAATGGGCGGTAATTACTTTTTTTTTTTAGTTTCAAACCTTCTTAACTAGTTTATATCTCCTATCTTGCTTACTAATTTTAAAGTTTCTTTGTTATAGATGCACTTTAGATGGGACGCTGAGCACAATCTGACCATCAAGAAGATATTCAACCATAGAATGGGTCGGCGGCTCCAACAGATACTGGATGATGTTCGTCAGGAGCGGGACCACCTGACGGCCTGGCTTTAACCGGATATAAAGAAGGCTCTGTTAGTTCATTGGGAGATCGATGAAAGGTTCAGGCATCGGCGTCTCACCAACAGAGCTAACAAGGCATCAACCAGGTCGTCCAAGTATACTGGCAGTTCAGTGACCTTCATGAAGACTAAGGCCAGGCTGGTATGTAGTGCCTTTAATTTTATTAATAACGCAGTTATATTCTTTGACATATCATTACTAGGCATCCTAATCATATTGTTTCAATGCAACATATGTAGTCGAAGTCATTGGATCGCAAGGAGACACTGGCGAAGACGTTCAAGTACACCCATATGCTGAAGGAGAATAAAGAGAGACTTGTTGATCAGCAATCTCAGGACCATTATGTGAGTAAGCATACATCTGATTATCTTCTGCTATAAAATTATTAGAGATTAATTGTATATGTGTCGTACTAATCACAATAACTTATGTTAATTACACAGAAATCTTATACACAGAGACTAAAGGTCGCGACTCAACAGTCTCAGCAAAGTGGGGAGGACGCCACCGATGGCTCTGCAGCTTCAGTCATCGATCCTGATGCGGTTTGGTGTGAGACCGCTTCAGCACCGTATAAGAAATGCGTATACGGGCTAGGGTCGTTCTTCGCTGGCTGCATCTGCACCTCCACGTTGAGGCCGTCGTTAGACTCTGCCACCAGTCGAGCTGTCGAGCCCGAGAAAAGTGTGGATTTAAGGCTGCAGGTGCAGGAGCTCCAACGCAGCCTTCACCAGAACGCTTAGGAGTTAAAGGATTATTGGGGGATATCAGGAGATCCTCATCCGCGTGATGTCTACGAATGAACTCAGGCTAGAGTGTAGGGAGTCGCTAGAGCGACTTCAGCGTATTGAGGCTCAAATGAAGGTGTACCAGCAGGGCGAGATGTGCACCGTTGACATTGACCTTGCTGGTGGCAGCGGTTCTGTTGGTGGCACACGGATATCATCGCCATCTGCGGCCCACTCAGGGCCACGGGACTGACGACGACGAGGAGGAGGAGGAGGAGGACTACCTGGATCTGTAATTATTTCTGTTTCATTTTATTGTTTCATTATATTGTATTTAGTTGATGTACTTGACTTTTAATTTATTTGAACATTATATTATTTATTTTAAATAATATATTTTAATATTTATGAATTGAACATTAATTGTGTGAAAAATAAATTTAAATTTTAAATTAAATTTGATCATTTATTTCAATTTTTTTAAAAAACAAATTGACGTTACCATCGGATTTACCGTAGGAATAATCCGACGGTAATAGTGTGTGAAACAACATTTTTAAGCGCCGACAATACCGTCGAAAAAATCTAACGATAATTACCGTCGGACGAAAAAATTTTGACGGTAAATCCGATGGTAATTAACTTACCGTCGGATTTTTTTCGTTTTTTTTACGATAAATTCACGGTATTCAGCATTTTTATTGTAGTGTCTGCTGGTCACTTGGCACCAAAACACGTAATATTACGCCAAAGTTACCATCGGAATAATTCGATGGTAATCAGCAACTCAGCGTTGACAAATTCATTGAAAAAACCGATGAAAAATCTATTGGTAATTAGTGTCGGACAAAATAATCCTCTGGTAAACAGTTTTTGGCGCCGTCTATACAGAAGCTTCAAGACGACTGTAAATCCGACGATACTCAACGCATTTCTTATAGTGAAAAAATTTATAAATCAAAACAGAATAAAAAAAATTCTAAATCTAAACTAATCCATGAACTAAATTTAAAAAAAAATAATAGGATGAAGGAGGAGGACAATATACCTGGAGGGGGAAGGAGGTAGCTCCGGCAAAGTGGTGGTAGCACAGACAGCGAAGTGGTGATGGCGGTGACCAACCGGCAGGGTTGCATTATTAAGATTTTTTAAAAATAAATTAAAATAATAATAGGAAGAAGGAGGAGGACAACATACCAAGAGGAGGAAGGAGGCAACTCTGGCGACACAGGGAGTACGGCGACAGCGTTGCGGCAATAGTGGTGAAAGCAATGAAAACGGCGACGATAGAGCGACCAAGTTCACGCAGTCTTTGAACGTTATTGGTGGTGGCCAACGCTGGTGATGGGGCTGCCAGAGGTGATTTGTAGGAGAGAGAGAGGGGGGGAGAAAGAAGAAAAGGTTAGAGAGAGTAATTCGAAAATGAGAGGAGAGGGTTCACGGTTTGAATTTAGGGCAAGATTACTGTTAGATTTATCGGCGGATAAATCCGATGGTAATGCTTTGTGAATGACCAAAACGCTACGTTGCACTAATTTGGATTACCGGTGGATTTATCAGCTGGTAATAATCGCGCCATTTTTTATTCTTTTCCTTCCAATTATTATCGGCAAATTTATCATCGGAAAACCAAATCCAACGATAATCTTTTTATCTGACGAATTTATTGCTAAATTTGCCGGTAAATCTACTGCTAACGTACGTTCGATGCTAAATTTGACTAATTTATTCAGCGTTTTTCTTGAAGTGATAATCGAATCTTCCTTTTAAGGGTGCTAACGTAGCTTGGGAACAAGTTAGATCATCGTTAACCCTAAACATGTTCTTTCCTATAATATTTACAGCTTTGTCGTCCCCAAACGGTTATACTTTGTGAAGGATTTGTTGATAGCTCCTTTTCAGCACTACGCCTACACAGACTATGTTTATGCATGTGTTCAAACGTCATGGCAAACGCCACCCAATCCTCAAATCCAAGCAGCTGCGTATAATTCTACAACTTTTATTTTTCAATTGCATCTATCTTTATAACTTGATTCGTTCATTGGTTCCTGTTTCGTTGGAATAACTATGACTACATGCCTAAAAAGATTGTCTATCTAAGTTTGACCTTTACGCCGTTCAATTGAATTAATGGCGGGAAAAGCTAATCATATTTCTTTCCTAACAACTTCGAAACATGGATTCACCAAACAATGGTATCAAACATAATTAGTAAGAGCATGGATGTTCTTTTGTTCCATTAAAGCGTGTCATAAACATAATCTGGCAATCACTTGGCCTATGAATCTGCTACTTAATTAATTCCTTACCGAGGCAGTAATTTTTTTTTTCAAAAAAGAAGATATTTACTATTTAAATCTATTTAGATTAAATGATTCTATTAATTCTTATGATTTTATTAAATTTGTAGTTGAATTCTTATTATATACGTGGCAAATTACCGACCAATGACAGCGCGTGCGCATAACCAATGACACACCGATCTTACCATGCTTGAGCTGAACTTTCTGCGTCAAACGCCCAACTCTCCAAGATTTCCCACCTACATATAAGAGTCGTATTAACATTTTCTTTTTCTTCTTTCTTCGATGTTATTAATTTGTTGAGTAAACCACAAAAAATATTTTAAAATATGATAAAAATATTTTAATACAAAATAAAATATATCTTTGTATTTACTTCATTACATAATTTTTTATATTTTTTTTCCCATTAGATAGTGCCAATACAAAAAAATTTTGTTATTTGTAAGATTTAAATTTTAGACTATCTAATTAAAAAATAAAATTTTATGATCTTAATTAATTTTATACTTATCATTCTTATATATAACAAAAAACAAAATAATAAATTAATAAATATATTAGTATCTATTATCCACTAGTATATACAACCAGGATAGATAGAGGTATGATATATAAAAATTTTGTATTTAATTTATATCTTTTCTAGAATTTTTTCATTCAATTTGTGTTAATTCTATTTTATTGTAGGATATTTTTGAATAATTATTTGATATATATTATATTTGTTGTATATAAATGTTCTTAAATAATTATTAAACATATATTATTTTTTATAAAGATTCTTCAATAATTATTAAAAAAATATAAATTTATATTAAAAAGGTTGTATATAATTAATAAAAATCACTATGTTAATATACAATAACATCATTATCAATAGAATGATTAAAATAATAGGGGTGTTGAGAATTAAATAAGACAAATATTTGTATTATTATTTTTTATTAGTGTATATTTGTGTATTCTGTATAAGATAATATACAAAAATATATGAATTTTTTATTAAAAAAATTAAACAAAAATATATATAAAAATTACCACTATAAATAATGTCTCTTGTCTCGTCTCTCTTGTTAGTTAGCGATGTTAATGGTACTTGTAGGAGCGTCACAAGCTCTTTTCCTCTTCTTTACTCCCGTTTAAAAAATAATGTCTTTTGTCTCCTTTTCATCTTTATCGCAAACAAAAGTGAAAATAGGTCAGATTTTTTTCTTAACAGGTCATGTCTCTCATGTAATTAATTGGCCTAAACGACTAGACTTGACTTGCAGTCTGTTATAGACTTTTTTTTTTTTAAATATTAAACATGGCCTATTATTTAGCTTGGTCTGGCCTGCAGCCTGTTAAAAAAGTCTGACAATTTTTTTACAAAAATAAAAATATTTAGAAATATTATTTTAAAAAATTATTTTTTAATAAAAATATTTATATATAAAATATCACATTTAATATTAATAATTTTAAACTTTAAAAGTATTTAAAATATATACAAGAATTTATAATAAAATATAACAAATTTAAAATATCTAATAATTTTGTTAATAATAAAAAATTACTTATATATTTAATTATGTCTTAACAGGTTCAGGTAGGCCTGATAGGCTGATAAGATTAAGTAATGAGCATAGGTCTAGTCTATTAACATATTAAGGCTTTTACAAAAATTTGAGTATGTACCTATTTTATAACAGGTCAAACTAGGCCAGGCCAAATACATACCACATTATAGGCTCCTAACAGGTCGTCTGGCCTATTTCTATTCCTAGTCGCAAGTCCCCATTTAATTATCCCTACAGAGAACGCAGATACTCACAGGTATCTATGGATATTCTTTAAAATTGTTTGAATATATATATATATATATATATATTGTAACAGCCCAGACCACCCGCTAGCATGATATTGTCTGCTTTGGCACATAAGGCCTCACGATTTTGCCTTTGACGATAAGGATGATAGCCGAAACCCCCCACACTCACTCGTCAAAATGCGTCATGCTAGGGAGAGGTATCCACATCCTTATAAGGCATGCTTTGTTCCCCTTCCTAACCGATGTAGAATCTTACAATTAAAGAAAGTTCTCTATTTTATCAGAGCCTGGTTAGTAGCCGCAGTAGTGGTTATTCCACTGGCTCTGGGTTGAGCTGGTAGTAGTAAGGGGGTTGTAGCTCAAACCTACTTGCTCCGCGATGGGTGTTTCTGTCCATGGTTAACTACCAGGACGCGTCGGGTTGGCTATATAACCGATAGATGATATCATCAGTTATAGGGCAGGCATACATCATTTGCATATGTTTGAATTGTTTGAGTTTGCCTATTTGTTTTGGATTGCTATATCATATCATAAATACCCATACATACATACTTAATTTCCAACATACATAATCCAACACAGTTCATAGCATATTTATTATAAAAAATAACATTTTAAAAGAAAAATATAAAAAAAATACCTTCTAACAGAATAACATAATATAATTTTTTTGGGTGAGACTATGTGATATAGCAATGGACTTAAGAGGCAGAGAAAGTGAATTAGAGAGAGACGTAAAATCAATGATGAAAATGAGTTTGAAAAAAAGAAGAAGAATTCGAATTAGAGGTAGAAATTTGGGTTACTAAATTTAATAAATGGATATATATAAATTAGGATAAATCAATAATTTCATATTCTCATGGATTTAATGGGTCCCTTGAGGCAGGTACCTATGTCCCCATCCCTGTCTATTTATCCGTGTAGACGGATCCCTACCGTGAGATTTCATGGGTCCTATCTTGCCCTCAATTATGAGTAATCCTCGCAAATACTCATTTTAACTAATTTTTTTATCATTCCTATTACTAGCATTTGTTTATTTGTGATATGAATCTACTCCAACCACTTAGTAAATTTTCAGATAATCAAAGTTTAGGTTATATCGTTCTTATAAAATCACATGTATCCTTATTATAACAATATTAATCGAAGATAAATGGTTAATCACATGTATCCTCGTTCAATATATATGAATTTGAATTGTCTAAATTTTAAATTTTCATTTTAGAGGGTAAAGTATGATCTCTCACCTTTGAATGGGTTTCTCTCTCATATTTTCTCTTGGTCCCACTTATGAAATAAATGGTGAGAGATTACACTTTATATTCTAAAATAAAATTCAAAATTTAGAGGATCCAAATCCATATACATATTATGAAATCATAATATTTTGAAAAATGTTGTATAGACAACTTAAATATTGATTAAAAATATTAAAAAATTATATGATTATATGTTGACCTATAAAATTTTTTTAGAAATTTGTCCATAATCTATTATTAATAACTTTGAAACTACATATATATTATTCATCTTATATATTTTTATTTTATTTTATAAAAACTTATAATTTCTATTTGTATCGACGATCGATGGTGACTATAGAGAGACTTTTACTATAAATAATTACAGAAAAACTAAGAACAAAATTGGTTCCTGGAAATTCATTCAGTTTTTATTTTTAATTTAGATTAAATTATATATTTAATTTATATTTGTTAATTTATTATAATTATTGTATATAATGGATAATATAATTAAGCGTATTTTAAAAGAAATTATCCAATTTTACAAAATGAAAATATAACTATGATATTAAGACTAAAATAAAGTGAAATATAATAAATATATGAAAAATTAAAATAAAATAACCAATTAAAAATGAGTAAATGGTTAAATTCGTCCTAAAAAGATTATTCATTTTTTAAATTAGTTTTTGAAATATTTTTTAATCAAATTAATCCTTCAAAAATTTTAAGTTAGTCACATTAGTTATTTCACTATTTTTGTTGCTGATGGCATCAAAGTTTACTGATATAATACATTAAATAAGACCACAATTTATACCTGATAGTCCTAATTGGCTGCTAATATGATAAATTTATGAAATTAGATTAAATCAATCCTAAATTAAGGAATTTCGTTGTCACAAAGTCCTCCTCAATTTGGAGTTTAATTGATCTAATTTCATAAATTTATCATTTTAGCAGCTAATTAGGACTGCAGGTGTGTGCTGTGGTGAGTAAGGTGTCACTTAATATGCTGTAGTAGCGAATTTTGACGTCATTAGTAACAAAAGTGACAGAAGGAGTAATGTGATTAATTTAAAATTTTTAAGGACAAATTTGATTCAAAAAATTTTTTGGAGACCAACTTGAAAAATAAGCGATCTTTTAAAGACAAATTTGATTATTTACTCAATTAAAAATAATGTAAAATAAAGCAATTAAAAAAATAAAAGAAAGAGTTTTGCTTGGAGAAATAGAGGAAACATGTATCACACGTGCAAAATCTGAGAAAACAACATGAATATTCGACCATAGTAGGTATTCAAGAATCAGTACATGAAATTTTAATGAATTTGAAAGAAATAGTATTGAGAAGTAATCTATATGGGACTCGAGACGCATCTATTTGTATCAAGGGTCCCGGATATGTAACTGCTCAAGACATCATTTTACCACCTTCTGTGGAAATTGTTGATAATACGCAACATATAGCTAACCTAATAGAACCCATTAATTTGTGTATTAGATTACAAATCGAGAGGAATCGTGGATATTGTATAAAAAGACTAAAAAGCCACAAATAAACTCGAACACTTAAGAAATCTGTAGGATAGGCGGATTCACACCTCTTACAACCGACACAGTCCTCCGTTCTTGGGGCAGAAGCTATTTGCTTAGCTTTACACCCGTTCCAAGGTATCATTTCTAATACATCGGTGGGGCAGGCTCGGACACATTAAGTACATCCAATAATGACAATTCTTATCCCCCCTAAAATTCTCGAAATTTGTTGATAATTAGAATAGATTCGTAGACCAGGAGTATTGATCCATTTTAAATTCAAACGCGTTTTAGATGGTCTTTTTCTATTTCTTCTATATGGTAGAGTTAAAACTAAAAAAGATTTCCCCCTTCCCTATGTTTTCTCACGTTTTCAATAAAACCCTCTCGTAAAAGCATTTTATCAATGTTTTCAGTAATGTTAGTAGATGGTATTAGAACCGTTCCTCTTCCATTCATGTCAGCATTTCGTATAGAGGTTATTATGTCGGCGATGGTGTCCTTACCCTATTTGAATAAAAATTGTATCTCGAGATAAAAATGACCCTTTTTTAATCATTCGTCTATAATCTAAATAGAGTCGCTTTTGAATCCACATCAATCATCAAACTCTATTTTTTTCGAATCATTTACAAATAGATAATATTAATATATTAATATATATAATATTTTTTAAAATGAATAAAAGAAATGAAGTTTTAACCCACGCTACGCCTTTTCTAGCAAACCAACCACTTCCCGAAAGATCCTACTTTTTTTGGAATTATAGATTGGCGATTGGAATGAATGATTTAGAAATCGTGATGATGAATTCCCCAAATATATGGTATGGAGTTTTGAAAAAAAAGGGAGGGGAAGATCCTTCTGAGTTACAAAAGACAATGGTGTAATTGATAAAAATGTCCTGTAAAATTTTTTTTATAATAACAATAAATATAAAAAAGACGAAAGAAAAAAGTAAGATATGTTTTTATTAAAAAAATTAAAAAAATAATATGAAAAAGAACCTATTTATCAAATTCTATTATGAAAATTTGAAACGTTAGTAAACAAAATAATAGTACCCTTATTAAAAGGTATTAATCAAAATACATACAAAAAATAATATAAAACGAAATCATGAAAAAATTTAGAAATCGAAGATAAACAAAATCAAAAAGTTAAAAATTAAAAAAAATTATAACTAAAACAAGAGAGATAAGGGGTTATAAAATACATTTTGGTTTCATATATATGGATAACAATAAGAGAATAATTTAATTATTATAATTGATTAGTTATAATTAATATTGTCCATTTTATTAGTGTAATACATTAACTTTTAGCACGTCATGATCATACCAGAAGTGAGGCGTTACTAACCTATTTTCCTTATTTACTATTTAATATTGAGCCTTTAGTTCGATTTCGTGTTTCAATTTTTAAGAAAAGTCGGAAAATTTTGTTTCTATTAATTAAAACCGCATTTCAAAGATCTTCTAATAATAATAATCACATAATTATTAATAATAATAAATATTATACAAAATGATTCAAATGAAACTCAGATACAATTCCTATCCATCTATATAAAATAAAAGCTTAATAACAAAGACGAGGGAATTCTATGAAAGCAACTCAACGCATAAACTTAACTCAAATAAGACTAACAATCGCCTGCAGCTTCAAACTAAGTCTTCGAACCCGTGTCACTGGAAAGGGGAGAGACTTTGGGGTGAGAACAAACCACACGTTCTCAGTAGGAAATGAAAATGATGTAAAAGTAGTGAAATAAAATACAAATAATTAACTTTACTAAAAAAAAACTATAGTTCTATCAAACCTTTTTGAAAATACTTTTGATTTTACTTTAACTAACTAATTACCTCTTTTGAAATCTCTAAACTCAAATCAAATTTTAAATATAAAACTAGTCACATTACCCATCTCTCAGTCACATAATTAATCCTCAACAATCACAACATCAATTCTTAAACACCTCAATACATTCGCAAACTAATAGTACAAGTAAGGGGTCCAATCCAAACCAACATACAAACAAGTCAAACAGCATAATCACAGAGAAGTAATACAAGCAAACACAACCAAATGCAAATGTGCAAACAACATGATGCATGTCTATCCCTAGTGCAGGCCATGAGCTCATGTGTCGGGTGCCTACCCGCTCCCGACATTACTCGGGCACAAGTCCCAGGTATGGCTTTCCAGATGCATACGATGTGCATATAAGTCATACGGCTAGGCTACATACAGTGTGACTTTAAGTCGTACAGCTAGGCCGCATACAGTGTAAATTTCCAAATCAATAAGCGTACATCTGGAAAACAGTTCTCAGTGTGTGGGCGTCCCCACTTTACATTTGGCACTAAGGCCCAAACAATGTCACATTTGCTCTTTTGTGGCAGACAATCTCTTTAATTAATACATTCTTTTGATCTTTGTTCTCTGCTCTCCTGTGGCAGAGATTCCTTTTCTTAATAAACCGAACTCAAATCATTTTTTATTTAAAACCAACATCACTCTTTATTAGGGCTGACAATTCATACCCTACCCGCGGGTATCCAACCCGGTTCGTTCGGGTAGGGTAGGCTACCCTACCCGCTGCGGGTAGGGTAGGGTACGGTCCGGATATGCCTACGGGTAGGGTAGGGTACGGGTTTAGGGTGTACCCTACCCTACCCTACTTGCACCTCATATGTAATACATATTTTATAAAAATTAAGTATATAGTGAAGGAAGTGAGAGTTGAACCCACAACTCCTTTATGTAATGACTTACAATAAATGAACAACCACTAAAACTAGTTAGTTAATTTAGTAATTTAGAGCATTAGTTTTTTATTTTTTATGTTATTAATATGTATAAAATTCGAAATGATTGAATTTTATATTTACTTTGAAAAAAAATTGATATTTCTACGGGTAGGGTAGGGTAGGGTAGGGTTTAGAATTTTAGGATGCGGGTAGTGTTAGGGTTAAGAGATTCTCAACCCGCGGGTAGGGTTAGGGTAGGGTCCAAACCCTACCCTACCCTACCCATTGCCAGCCCTACTCTTTATAACATTTTCTAAACCTTCGAAACTACTTTATTTATAAGAAGTTCTTCTTTCATACAAAAACCAGTTCTTACTTAACCATGATTTTTCCAAACCAACTTCAAAACCATTTTAGATTTAAACCTCTTTCAAAAGACTAAAAGAATCATTTTTTTTATAAATCAATAAAACTCATTCCCACTATCTCAAATTGTTTCAAATGAGGATTTATTTTCAATATCAAATTAACCCCAAATCAAGAAAAGAAAATCATTTTACATAGTATTCAATCAAACCGACTTTCCAACTTAATAATCAGAATTTTCAGCCACAACTAACCAATTCAGCATAATCTTATAAATTAGAATTTTAAACAATTCCATCAAAATCAGAAAACCAACATCAGTCACAGCCTCAATTCAACCAGTCGCAATTCAATTTCATCAATTAACCACTGACAACAACAAAACTAGTCATGAGAAAGAAATACCACACCACCTCTGTTTTACGACTTAAGCGTAAAATTCCGTGTGGAAGGGTGTTACAGCCTTTTTGCTATGGCGCCTCATAGGACGGAAAGAAATTGCTGTAAAAAGTATCCAATAAAAAAATAATTGGTAAAAAAAATGAGATTCTCTTCTAATATATATGGTCTTTTATAGGGGTAAATAAAAATGAAAGGACTAACATTTTGTATTTTTATATTAAGAATAGAATTTGATATTTTTATCCTAATAAAATTAAATAAAAATATTTTTAAAAATTAATCAAATCAATTACATGATACAAACAATTAGTATAATTGATTTAATTTGATTTATTGAATTAAAAAAATAAATAAATAAATAGTTGATTGAATTAATTAGTTGATATAATTAATTTATTATAATTGATTGAATTTAATGAATTAAAAAAATAAATAGAAAAATACTTTGTTAGTTTTAATTGATTGATATAAATTATAATAAATAGTGTGATATTTAAATATCTAATCAAATTAATTAGTTGATATAATTGATTTATTGTAATAAATTATATTCAATAAATTAAAAAAATATTTTAAAAAATATTATTAAAAATATGTCATATCAATTCTATTATTAAATATAAAAATTTAATTTTATACAATAGAATAGAATAATTGATTAAATGACCTAAAGACGTAATAGAATAAAATAATAGAGTAAAAATAAGAAACAAATATGGAAAAAATAAATCATGGATATGCTCCTTATCGACAAATAAGTATGGATATATACGAATAAGAAAAACATAAAGAGAATTTAATAAATTAATTTGAATACTCATATTCTATACGGATAATATACAAAAATATAAAAAGTATTTATTTTTAATTTAAAAAAAACACTTAACAATTATTGTTATAAAAGTTTTGCAAAATTTATTAAATTCAAAGTTTAACTACTTTTAATATTAAAAATAATAAATAATTAATTTATTTATCTTTAAAATAAAATAATTATTATTTAAATTAAAATATTTATATTAAAATTTTATATTTTTAAATATTTTTATTTAAATAATATTAATAGTTAAATTTACAGATATTTTTTCATAATTTATGAACATATTCTTATTTTTTCTATTTTAAAATCGATTTGAGCAAGTACAATTTAATATAAAATAAAATTTATTTTTAAACCTTTTTTATGATGATGGTGTACAATACTAATCATAGAAATTTTTTTTTGAATTAAAAGTTTAATTATCACTAACAACATCGCTTGAATGAAATGTGATTAGATGTCCCATATAGAATCTTTAATTATATTTAGTGATATTTTAAATTTTAAGTTTGTCCCTTTCTTTCTATATATTGTTAATAAATAAATATGCAATATTACTTAATGTAACACTCTCACTACTAAAATGTCACGCTTTCAGTTGTGCGACTCTGATAGTAAGGAGTATTACAACTGCTTTATATACTTAATATTAAAATAGGAGCTTGTGACTCAATGATGAACGAGATTCTTGTGTGGTCTAGAATTCCACTAATGAATTCTCGTTATAAAGTATAGTTTCTAAACCAACAATAGTCCTTTCATACAAAAATTTGTTTGTCACTAAAACAAACCCCTAAATTTATAAACCGAAGTATTGAAACCTCGGGTCGTTCTCCCTAGGAATTGTAACAAAGTGTCTTGTTATTGGTCATGGAGTATTTTGGGGTTTTTTTTGGATAAGAAACATGAAAAGTAAATGGAAATGAAATTCAAATAACAAAAGGTCTTGGCAAGGTTTGGTGGTAAAGGATCTCTATCCTTATCACTAACCACAACATGAGAATTGGTAAGGATCAACCCCACTAAGTTAACCTCTAACTAATAGTAAAGGAAAGTCAAGTGAGCTATGTCAATCCAAGACCATAAGTCCTAGTTCTACACCTAATCAATTGGTGAGATCTAGCGTTAATGGCTCCCAATCGTCAATCACTTGGACATTAGTGACTCAAGAGTTCCTAAGTTACCTTCCCAAGCCAAGAGTACAAAATTCTACTTTAAAATTCAACCAAGCATTTTATCAAACACTTGGAAGGCATAAAAGAAAAACATAGTAAATTGCAAGGAATGTAAATCTACACTACTCAATTGCAAAGAATTAAACAACAACAACAAAATCAAATCAACAATAAAGGAACATGAATCATAAATTGCATTGAATTGAAAATATAAGAACAAAAATACATCAACATAAAAGTAGAGAATTACATGAATTGAATGCAAAACTAGAAAGAAGAAGAGTAGAAGAACAAGAAATTGTAAAGGAAAAGTAAATCAAAGCATGAATTAAACCTAGATCTAAGAAATTCTAATCCTAATTCTAGAGAGAAGAGGGAGCTTCTCTCTCTAGAAACTAAGCTACATGATGCTAATACTTCAAAAACAATTACTCCCCCTTGCCCAAACTTGAATTCTGCATGAAATAGCTTCAGAAATGAGTTGGGTTGGGCCCAAAGTGCTTCAGAAATCGCTGGGGGCGATTTCACATTAGTGGGCCACGTGCTCAATCAACGCGCACGCGTACATGGCGCGTGCGCGTCCCTTAACGCGAAGCAACTGTTGTTTTATATCATTTTGAAGCTCCGGATGTTAGCTTTCCAACGCAACTGGAACCGCCTCATTTGGACCTCTGTAGCTCAAGTTATGGTCGATTGAATGCGAAGAGGTCGGGCTTGACAGCTTTCCGGTTCCTTCATTTCTTCATGAGTTCTTCCACTTTGCATGCTTTTCTCCTCACTTCTTCCATCCAATACTTGCCCTATGAACCTGAAATCACTCAACAAATACATCACGGCTTCGAATGGAATTAAAGTGGATTAAAATCACCAATTTTAGGGCCTAAAAAGCATGTTTTCGCATTTAAGCACAATTCAAGGGAGAATTACAAAACCATGCTATTTCATTGAATAAATGTGGAAAAAGGTGATAAAATTCCCCAAATTAAGCACAAGATAAACCACAAAATTGGGGTTTATCAAATCTCTCCACACTTAAACTAAGCATGTCCTCATGCTAAAATCAAGAAAGAAGCAAAGGGACATCAACATTTATTCAATGCAAACTAACTACATGCAACCTATCTATATGCAATCTATCTACATGAATACATCTACTTAGTCAAAATAAATCAATTTCCAAGAATACATATAAAAACACAAGGGCTAAGGCAATAGCAATCACTCAACCCACAATTGAATTGAATTATTAAAAAGATTTTACAAACTTACAAGAAAAGAGATGATCATGGGTGGAAACATGTAATTGAGCAATCAAACCCTCACCGGATACGTATCCGCTCTAGTCACTCAAGTGTATGGGGTTGATTCACTCAATCCTCCCCTAATCATGTTTTTCAAGATTTGTTTTTCATCTAACAATAAAAAATTATTTCATGCATGCATACAAATATCATGAGGACTTTCCATAGGTTGTAATGGGGTTAGGGTCAAGGTAGGATGCATATGGTCAAGTGGGTTTGAAATTTGAATCTTTGATTAACTTAAACTTCCCACCTAACCTATGACAACCTATACAATTCTAAACAAACCTAACTACCCATTCTTCACTTTTTCACACACTCATGCATTATCTTTTTTTTTTTTCACCACCCATATGCATTGACTTTTATTGAACCTTGTTTTGGGGCATTTTGTCCCCTTTTATTGTAATTCTTTTTCTTTCTTTTCTATATATTTTCTCTTTTTTTTTCTTCTTATATATATATATTTTTTTCTTTTTTTTTTCAAACTAAAATATATACAAGAACATCAATGCATATGGTTTACACATGATTAATACATGAGTATGTTCCCAATTCCCAAGATTCTCAACACAATTACAAAAACACACTTTTATCTCCACCCAATGTTCCCAACTCTCCCAAAATCAAATGATAAACACTCTCACTAGCCTAAGCTAATCAAAGATCCGAATTAAGGGCATTTATTATTTTTCACCTAGGCTCGTAATTGGTGCACGAAATTGTGATCTCAGGCAACGGCGCCAAAAACTCTGTACGCACGTCTTAATAAATCGTTTGTCATTCATAACTTCGATACAACTAACCAGCAAGTGCACTGGGTCGTCCAAGTAATAAAACTTTACGTGAGTAAGGGTCGATCCCATGGAGATTGTTGGTGTGAAGCAAGCTATGATCATCTTGTAAATCTCAGTCAGGCGGATATCAAATAGTTATGGAGTTTTCGAATTTTAATAATAAATAGAAAATAAGGATAGAAATACTTATGTAATTCATTGGTTAGAATTTCAGATAAGCGTATAGAGATGCTTTCGTTCCTCTGAACTTCTGCTTTCCTGCTGTCTTCATCCAATCAATCCTACTCCTTTCTATGGCTGGCTTTATGTAAGGACATCACCATTGTCAATGGCTACTTTTCATCCTCTCTGGAAAATGGTCTGATGCGCTGTCACTGCATGGCTAATCATTTGGAGGCATCACCGTGGTCAATGGTTGCATCCTATCCTCTTGTGAAAATGGTCCAAATGCTCTGTCACAGCACGGCTAATCATCTGAGGTTCTCGATCATACTGGAATAGGATTCACCCTCCTTTTGCGTCTGTCACTACGCCCAGCACTCACGAGTTTGAAGTTCGTCACAGTCATTCAATCCCAGAGTCCTACTCGGAATACCACAGACAAGGTTTAGACTTTCCGGACTCTCATGAATGCCGCCATCAATCTAGCTTATACCACGAAGATTCTGATTAAGAGATCCAAGAGATACTCATTCAATCTAAGGTAGAACGGAAGTGGTTGTCAGGCACGCATTCATAGGGAATGATGATGATTGTCACGTTCATCACATTCATGTTGAAGTGCGAATGAATATCTTAGAAGCGGAATAAGTTGAATTGAATAGAAAAACAGTAGTACTTTGCATTAATTCATGAGGAACAGCAGAGCTCCACACCTTCATCTATGGAGTGCAGAAACTCTACCGTTTGAAAATACATAAGTGAAAGGTTCAGGCATGGCCGAGAGGCCAGCCCCCAAAACGTGATCACAGGATCAAAAATACAATCCAGGATGTCTAATACAATAGTAAAAAGTCCTATTTATACTAAACTAGTCACTAGGGTTTACAGAAGTAAGTAATTGATGCATAAATCCACTTCTGGGGCCCACTTGGTGTGTGCTTGGGCTGAGCCTGAATGTTACACGTGCATAGGCTCTTTCTGGAGTTGAACGCTAGGTTGTAATGTGTTTCTGGCGTTCAACTCTGGTTTGTGACGTGTTTCTGGTGTTTAACTCCAGACAGCAGCGTAGAACTGGAGTTCAACGCCCTTTTACGTCGTCTAAACTCGGCCAACGTATGGACTATTATATATTGCTAGAAAGCTCTGGATGTCTACTTTCCAATGCAATTGAAAGTGCGCCATTGTGAGTTCTGTAGCTCCAGAAAATCCACTTTGAGTGCAGGGAGGTCAGAATCCAACAGCATCAGCAGTCCTTCTTCTACCTCTGAATCTGATTTTTGCTCAAGTCCCTCAATTTCAGCCAGAAAATACCTGAAATCACAGAAAAATACACAAACTCATAGTAAAGTCCAAAAATGTGAATTTAACATAAAAACTAATAAAAATATCCCTCAAAGTAACTAGATCCTACTAAAAACATACTAAAAATAATGCCAAAAAGCGTATAAATTATCCGCTCATCACAACACCAAACTTAAATTATTGCTTGTCCCCAAGCAACTGAAAATCAAATAGGATAAAAAGAAGAGAATATACTATAAATTCCAAACTATCAATGAAACATAGCTCCAATCAGATGAGCGGGACTTGTAGCTTTTTGCCTCTTGAATAGTTTTGGCATCTCACTTCCTCCATTGAAGTTCAGAATGATTGGCATCTATAGGAACTCAGAGTTCAGATAGTGTTATTGATTCTCCTAGTTCAGTATGTTGATTCTTGAACACATCTACTTTATGAGTCTTGGCCGTGGCCCTAAGCACTTTGTTTTCCAGTATTACCACCGGATACATAAATGCCACAGATACATAACTGGGTGAACCTTTTCAGATTGTGACTCAGCTTTGCTAAAGTCCCTAATTAGAGGTGTCCAGGGTTCTTAAGCACACTCTTCTTTTGCTTTGGACCTTGACTTTAACCGCTCAGTCTCAAGTTTTCACTTGACACCTTCACGCCACAAGCACATGGTTAGGGACAGCTTGGTTTAGCCGCTTAGGCCAGGATTTTATTCCTTTAGGCCCTCCTATCCACTGATGCTCAAAGCCTTGGGATCCTTTTTATTACCCTTGCCTTTTGGTTTTAAGGGTTACTGGCTTTTTGCTCTTGCCTCTTGGTTTTAAGAGCTTTTGGCTTTTTCTACTTGCTTTTTCTTTTTAGTTATTTTTTTCGCCTATTTTTTTCTGCAAGCTTTGTTCTTTGCTGCTTTTTCTTGCTTCAAGAATCATTTTTATGATTTTTCAGATTATCAAATAACATGTCTCCTTGTCATCATTCTTTCAAGAGCCAACATATTTAACATTCTTAAACAACAACTTCAAAAGACATATGCACTGTTCAAGCATTCATTCAGAAAACAAAAAGTATTGTCACCACATCAATATAATTAAACTAAGTTCAAGGATAAATTCGAAACTCATGTACTTCTTGTTCTTTTGAATTAAAACATTTTTCCATTTAAGAGAGGTGATGGATTCATAGGACATTCATAACTTTAAGACATAGTTACTAAATACTAATGATCATGTAATAAGACACAAACAAGGATAAGCACTTAACATAAAGAAAACGAAAAACAGGGAATTTAAGAACAAGAAATGAATCCACCTTAGTGATGGTGGCGTTTCCTTCTTGAGGAACCAATGATGTCCTTGAGCTCTTCTATGTCTCTTCCTTGTCTTTGTTGCTCCTCCCTCATTGCTTTTTGATCTTCTCTAATTTCATGAAGGATGATGGAGTGCTCTTGATGTTCCACCCTTAATTGTCCCATGTTGGAACTTAGTTCTCCTAGGGAGGTGTTGATTTTCTCCCAATAGTTTTGTGGAGGAAAATGCATTTGAGGCATCTCCAGGATCTCATGGTGATGAGCTTCATGTGTCTCTTGAGCTCCATGAATGGGCTCTCTTGTTTGCTCCATCCTTTTCTTAGTGATGGGCTTCTCTTCCTCAATGGGAATGTCTCCTTCTATGTCAATCCCAGCCGAATTGCATAGATGGAAAATGAGGTGAGGAAAAACTAACCTTGCCATAGTGGAGGACTTGTCAGCCACCTTGTAGAGTTCTTGAGGTATAATCTCATGAACCTCCACCTCTTCTCCAATCATGATGCTATGGATCATGATGGCCCGGTCTATAGTAACTTCAGACCGGTTGCTAGTGGGAATGATTGAGCGTTGAATGAACTCCAACCATCCTCTAGCTACAGGCTTAAGGTCCAGTCTTCTCAATTGAACCGGTTTGCCTTTTGAGTCAATCTTCCATTGAGCTCCTTCCACACATATGTCCATGAGGACTTGGTCCAACCTTTGATCAAAGTTGACTCTCCTTTTGTAGGGGCGTGCGTTCTCTTCCATCATTGGCAAGTTGAACGCCAACATTACATTTTCCGGACTAAAATCTAAGTAATTCCCCCGAACCATGGTGAGATAATTCTTTGGGTTCGGGTTCTTACTTTGATCATGGTTCCTTGTGATCCATGCATTAGCATAGAACTCTTGAACCATTAGAATTCTGACTTGTTGGATGGGGTTTGTTAGAACTTCCCAACCTTTTCTATGGATCTCATGTCGGATCTCCGGATACTCATTTCTCTTGAGTTTGAAAGGGACCTCGGGGATCACCTTCTTCTTGGCCACAACATCATAGAAGTGGTCTTGATGAGCTTTGGAGATGAATCTTTCCATCTCCCATGACTCGGAGGTAGAAGCTTTTGTCTTCCCTTTCCCTTTTCTAGAGGATTCTCCGGTCTTAGGTGCCATCAATGGTAATTGAAAAACAAAAAGCTTATGCGTTTACCACACCAAACTTAGAATTTTGCTTGCTCTCGAGCAAGAGAAGAAAGGATAGATGAAGAAGAAGAAGAAAATATGGAGGAGAGGAGGGAGAGGTATATTCGGCCAAGAAGAGAAGAGAGGGTTATGTTGTGTGAAAATGAGGAAGAATGGAGGGCTATATATAGGGAAGGGAGGGGGGTAAGGTTCGGCCATAAGGGTGGGTTTTGGGTGGGAAATTGATTTTGAATTTTGAAGGTAGGTGGAGTTTATGAGGTAGGTTTATAGGGAAGAGTGGATGTTGGGAAGAGAGGATGAACATTGAGAAGAGGGAAGAGAGTGAGTGGTGGTAGGTGGGGATCCTGTGGGGTCCACAGATGCTGAGGTGTCAAGGAATTGCATCCCTGCACCAATTAGGCATGTAAAATGCCTTTGCATGCAATTCTGGCGTTTAAACGCCGAATTGATGCTTGTTCTGGGCGTTCAGCGCCCAGATGCAGCATATTTCTGGCGTTGAACGCCAGCCAGATGCTTGTTTCTGGCGTTCAGCGCCAGCTCTTCTTCACTGTGCATTTCTGGCGTCTGAACGCCAGGATGCTGCTTGTTTCTGGCGTTCAACGCCAGAAACATGCTCTGTTCTGGCGTTGAACGCCAGACAGATGCTCTTTACTGGCGTTTAAACGCCAGTGAGATCCTTCTCCAGGGTGTGATTTTTCTTCTGCTGTTTTTTATTCTATTTTCAATTTTTATATTTATTTTGTGACTCCACATGATCATGAACCTAATAAAACATGAAAAACAATAAAAATAAAATTAGATAAATAAAAATTGGGTTGCCTTCCAACAAGCGCTTCTTTAATGTCAATAGCTTGACAGTGGGCTCTCATGGAGCCTCACAGATGTTCAGAACATTGTTGAGACTCCCCAACACCAAACTTAGAGTTTGGATATGGGAGTTCAACACCAAACTTAGAGTTTAACTGTGGGGGCTCTGGTTGATTCTGTTTTGAGAGAAGCTTACTGTGCCTCTTTTCCATGTTTACAGAAGGATGACCTTGAGTTTAAAACACAAGGGAGTCCTCATTCAATTGAAGGACTAGTTCACCTCTGTCAACATCAATTACAGCTCTTGCTGTGGCTAGGAAGGGTCTTCCAAGGATGATGGATTCATCCTCATCCTTCCCAGTATCTAGGACTATGAAATCAGCAGGGATGTAAAGGCCTTCAACCTTTACTAACACGTCCTCTACTTGTCCATAAGCCTGTTTTCTTGAATTGTCTGCCATCTCTAATGAGATTTTAGTAGCTTGCACCCCAAAGATTCCCAGATTCTCTATTACAGAGAGGGGCATGAGGTTTATCCCTGAACCAAGGTCACACAGAGCCTTTTCAAAGATCATGGTGCCTATGGTACAAGGTATTAAGAACTTTCCAGGATCCTATTTCTTCTTAGGCAATGTCAGTTGATCCAGATCACTTAGTTCATTGGTGAACAAGGGAGGTTCATCTTTCCAAGTTTCAATACCAAATAATTTGGCATTCAGCTTCATGATTGCACCAAGGTACTTGGTAACTTGCTCCTTAGTAACATTCTCATTCTCTTCAGAAGAGGAATACTCATCAGAGCTCATGAATGGCATAAGGAGGTTTAATGGAATCTCTTTGGTCTCTAGATGAGCCTCAGATTCCTTTGGTTCCTCAGAGGGCAACTCCTTATTGATCACTGGACGTCCCAGGAGGTCTTCCTCCTTGGGATTCACGTCCTTCTCTCCTCTTGTGGGTTCGGCCATGATGGTCAATTCAATGGCCTTGCACTCTCCTTTTGGATTTTCTTCTATATTGCTTGGGAGAGTACTAGGAGGGATTTCAGTGACCCTTTTACTCAGCTGGCCCACTTGTGCCTCCAAATTTCTAATGGAGGACCTTGTTTCATTCATGAAACTTACAGTGGCCTTAGATAGATCAGAGACTAAGTTTGTTAAATTAGAGGTATTTTGTTCAGAGTTCTCTGTCTGTTGCTGAGTGGATGATGGAAAAGGCTTGCTATTGCTAAACCTGTTTCTTCCACCATTATTAAAGCCTTGTTGAGGCTTTTGATCCTTCCATGAGAGATTTGGGTGATTTCTCCATGATGAGTTATAGGTGTTTCCATAAGGTTCACCTAAGTAATTTACCTCTGCTATTGCAGGGTTCTCAGGATCATAAGCTTCTTCTTCAGAAGCTACCTCTTAAGTACTGTTGGATGCAGCTTGCATTCCATTCAGACTCTGAGAAATCATATTGACTTGCTGAGTCAATATTTTATTCTGAGCTAATATGGCATTCAGAGTATCAATTTCAAGAACTCCCTTCTTCTGAGGCGTCCCATTACTCACAGGATTCCTCTCAGAAGTGTACATAAACTGGTTATTAGCAACCATGTCAATGAGTTCTTGAGCTTCTGCAGGTGTTTTCTTTAGGTGAATGGATCCACCTGCAGAAGTATCCAATGATATCTTAGCTAATTCAGACAGACCATCATAGAATATATTCAGGATGGTCCATTCTGAAAGCATGTCAGAAGGACACTTTTTGGTCAGTTCCTTGTATCTCTCCCAAGCTTCATAGAGGGATTCACCTTCTTTCTGTCTGAAGGTTTGAACATCCACTCTAAGCTTACTCAGCTTTTGAGGAGGAAAGAACTTGGCTAAGAAAGCCTTGACCAGCTTATCCCAAGAGTTCAGGCTATCTTTGGGTTGAGAGTCCAACCACACTCTAGCTCTGTCTCTTATAGCAAATGGGAAAAGCATGAGCCTGTAGACTTCAGGATCTACTCCATTAGTCTTAACAGTATCACAGATCTGTAAAAATTCCGTTAAGAACTGAAAAGGATCTTCAGATGGAAGTCCATGGAACTTGCAGTTCTGCTGCATCAGAGAAACTAATTGAGGTTTCAGCTCAAAATTGTTTGCTCCAATGGTAGGGATGGATATGCTTCTTCCATGTAAATTGGAGTTAGGTGCAGTAAAGTCACCAAGCATCCTCCTTGCATTATTATTATTTTTGGCTGCCATCTCCTCTTCCTGTTCGAAAATTTCTGTAAGGTTATCTCTGGATTGTTGTATTTTAGCTTCTCTTAGTTTTCTCTTCAGAGTCCTTTCAGGTTCTAGATCTGCTTCAACAAGAATATTCTTGTCCTTGCTCCTGCTCATATGAAAAAGAGGGAACAGAAAAATAATAATAGGGATCTTTTTTACCACAGTATAGAGGTCCCCCTAGGTGAGTGGAAGAAAAGAAGAGTAGAATAAAAGAAGAAGAAAAGAATGTAATGTAAGGAAAGAAACACAAGGGTGAGGAGAGCAGAGATGTGAGATGAAGAGAAGTGTTAGTAGATGAATAAATAAATAGGAGATGAGAGAGAAAGAGAATTTTCGAAAATTATTTTTGAAAAATGGTTAGTGATTTTCAAAATTAGTTTTTGAAAAAGGTTAGTAATTTTCGAAAATTAGGAATAAAATTAAGTTAAAATTAAAAATTGAAACAATTAGTTAATTAAAAAGAATTTTTGAAAAAGAGGGAGATATTTTCGAAAATTAGAGAGAGAGAGTTAGTTAGGTAGTTTTGAAAGAGATAAGAAACAAACAAAAGGTTAGTTAGTTAGTTGAAACAAATTTGAAAATCAATTTTGAAAAGATAAGAAGATAAGTAGTTAGAAAAGATATTTTAAAATCAAATTTTTGAAAAAGATATGATTTTGAAAAAGATAAGATAAAAAGATATTTTTGAAAAGATATGATTGAAATTAGTTTTGAAAAAGATTTGATTTTTAAAATCACAATTAATGACTTGATTCACAAGAAATCACAAGATATGATTCTAGAACTTAAAGTTTGAATCTTTCTTAACAAGCAAGTAACAAACTTGAAATTTTTTAATCAAAACATTAATTGTTGATGATATTTTTGAAAATATGATGTAAAATTAAGAAAAAGATTTTTGAAAAATATTTTTAAAATTTTCGAAAATAAATAAGAAAAATGAAAAAGATTTTATTTTTGAAAAATATTTTGAAAAAGATAAGATTTTTAAATTGAAAATTTGATCTGACACATAAAAACAACTAGATTTTAAAATTTTTTGAAAAAGTCAATCCAAATTTTCGAAATTTATGAGTGAAAAAGGGGAAGATATTTTTTTATTTTTGAATTTTTAATGATGAGAGAGAAAAACATGAAATTGATGCAATGCATGAAAGTTATGGATCAAAGCAAGGAATGCATGCAAGAATGCTATGAATGCCAAGATGAACACCTAAGAACACTTTGAAGATCATGATGAACATCAAGAACATATTTTTGAAAAAAATTTTAATGCAAAGAAAACATGCAAGACACCAAACTTAGAAATCTTTAATGTTCAGACACTATGAATGCAAAAATGCTCATGAAAAACAAGAAAAGACACAAAACAAGAAAGCATCAAGATCAAACAAGAAGACTTACCAAGAACAACTTGAAGATCATGAAGAACACTATGAATGCATGAATTTTTCGAAAATTTTATGCAAACTTTAAAACATGCAATTGACACCAAACTTAAAATTGACTCAAGACTCAAACAAGAAACATGAAATATTTTTTTGATTTTCGTGATTTTCTAATTTTTTTGGATTTTTCGAAAATTAATGTGAAAAAGAAAAATAAGGATTCCAAAATTTTTAATATGAATTCCAGGAATCGTGTACTCTTAGTCCAAAGCTCCAATCTGAGGGTTAGGCATTGCTTACTAGCCAGCCAAGCTTTAGAAGATATTGATACTTTCCATGTATAGAGCAACTAAGTGTGTGAAAATCAACAAGCTCTTGTGATGATAAGTTGAAACCCCAGTCCAAAAGATTAGACATGGCTTACAGCCAGCCAGGATTTAACAAATCATCATGAAACACTAGAATTCATTCTTAAAAATTCTGAAGAAAAATATATTTTTCAAAAGATTTATTTTAAAAAAAAAAATTTTTCGAAAACAGATGAGAAATTTTTGAAAGATTTTTGAAAAATTTTTGAAAATAAAACAAAAAGAAAATTACCTAATCTGAGCAACAAGATGAACCGTGAGTTGTCCAAACTCGAACAATCCCCGGCAACGGCGCCAAAAACTCTGTACACACGTCTTAATAAATCGTTTGTCATTCACAACTTCGATACAACTAACCAGCAAGTGCACTGGGTCGTCCAAGTAATAAAACCTTACGTGAGTAAGGGTCGATCCCACGGAGATTGTTGGTATGAAGCAAGCTATGGTCATCTTATAAATCTCAGTCAGGCGGATATCAAATAGTTATGGAGTTTTCAAATTTTAATAATAAATAGAAAATAAGGATAGAAATACTTATGTAATTCATTGGTTAGAATTTCAGATAAGCGTATAGAGATGCTTTCGTTCCTCTGAACTTCTGCTTTCCAGCTGTCTTCATCCAATCAATCCTACTCCTTTCTATGGCTGGCTTTATGTAAGGACATCACCATTGTTAATGGCTACTTTTCATCCTCTCTGGAAAATGGTCCGATGCGCTGTCACTGCATGGCTAATCATCTGGAGGCATCACCGTGGTCAATGGTTGCATCCTATCCTCTTGTGAAAATGGTCCAAATGCTTTGTCACAGCACGGCTAATCATCTAAGGTTCTCGATCATACTGGAATAGGATTCACCCTCCTTTTGCGTCTGTCACTACGCCCAGCACTCGCGAGTTTGAAGTTCGTCACAGTCATTCAATTCCAGAGTCCTACTCGGAATACCACAGACAAGGTTTAGACTTTCTGGACTCTCATGAATGCCGCCATCAATCTAGCTTATACCACGAAGATTCTGATTAAGAGATCCAAGAGATACTCATTCAATCTAAGGTAGAACGGAAGTGGTTGTCAGGCACGCGTTCATAGGGAATGATGATGATTGTCACGTTCATCACATTCATGTTGAAGTGCGAATGAATATCTTAGAAGCGGAATAAGTTGAATTGAATAGAAAAACAGTAGTACTTTGCATTAATTCATGAGGAACAGCAGAGCTCCACACCTTAATCTATGGAGTGCAGAAACTCTACCGTTTGAAAATACATAAGTGAAAGGTTCAGGCATGGCCGAGAGGCCAACCCCCAAAACGTGATCACAGGATCAAAAATACAATCCAGGATGTCTAATACAATAGTAAAAAGTCCTATTTATACTAAACTAGTCACTAGGGTTTACAGAAGTAAGTAATTGATGCATAAATCCACTTCTGGGGCCCACTTGGTGTGTGCTTGGAATGAGCCTGAATGTTACACGTGCAGAGGCTCTTTTTGGAGTTGAACGCTAGGTTGTAACATGTTTCTGGCGTTCAACTCTGGTTTGTGACTTGTTTCTGGCGTTTAACTCCAGACAGCAGCGTAGAACTGGCGTTCAACGCCCTTTTACGTCATCTAAACTCGGCCAAAATATGGACTATTATATATTTCTGGAAAGCCCTGGATATCTACTTTCCAACGCAATTGGAAGCGCGCCATTTTGAGTTCTGTAGCTCCAGAAAATCCACTTTGAGTGCAGGAAAGTCAGAATCCAACAGCATCAGCAGTCCTTCTTCTACCTCTGAATCTGATTTTTGCTCAAGTCCCTCAATTTCAGCCAGAAAATACCTGAAATCACAGGAAAACACACAAACTCATAGTAAAGTCCAGAAATGTGAATTTAACATAAAAACTAATAAAAACATCCCTAAAAGTAACTAGATCCTACTAAAAACATACTAAAAACAATGCCAAAAAGCGTATAAATTATCCGCTCATCAGTAATGTGCTACAATTAAGAACAAATGGGTTAAACATAGGCTCAAAATTAGCTAACAATGGAAGATAAAAGGTAGGCTATATGGGTAAGTGAGCTATTTGAACAATGGCCTCAATCATATAAATATATGTATACCCAAAATAATGGACATAAAGAATCAAACAAATCAAGGATCACAATCATAGGAAGAGAATAATGCACACAAGAATGAAAATAAGTGGTTATATATGATGTAACCACACAATTAGGCTCAAACCTCACATGCTTGTGTTCTTAGCTCAAAAATCATGTTCCACAAAGTTTATAATTCAAGCAAGTTCTAAAAAAAATATAATTTTTTTTTTCAATTGGGGTGCCCTATAGATAAAATCCTTGGAAAATATCATGATTTTGACTAAGCTTAATATATACATATGCAATGCAACCAAAAAAATCCTAAAAGACCTAAAAATGAAATGCAAAAGTGTTGGGATTAGAAACTTGTCACCCAAAAACGCCGAATGGTCGGACGACCTCCCCACACTTAAAAGTTTGCACCGTCCTCGGTGCACTCAAAGATGAACAAGGGGTTCGACGACTTTCCTAGTTGCTACCTTCAGTTGGTAGGTCAACCGATACTGCGTGTTCTTCTCCCGCTTCTGTTTTTGCTTATGATGACTCATCCTGAACATAGAAAACAGGAGATAATAAGACAAGTAAATGCACAAGCAAGGAAGCATGGATTGTTGGAATGAGGTAAATCACTAGAATTGAGTGAGTGAATTGGTGTGACATTAATGAAAAATAAGTGTATGAGTCCTAACTTGCATGCGGTTTAGAACTCACACCCTAGTATTTAAAAATCATGTCACAATTATACAAAATAAAACATGCACTTCACTCATTCTAGTGTGCTTGAGATACTTTAAAAGACTTGTAGGTTAAGTCAACCACACAAGTAGTGAAGAGGCATGAAAGCATTCAAGCAATTAATCAAGCAATTGTGAAATTGGATAATGCATGGACATTGATTGATGTGTAGGTAGACTTAGTGAACAAAATGGTATATGAAACTCACACAATAATCAATGACACATATTGAAGTTATTACAACACCTAAGTGGCATAGAGGTGAAACACATAGATGCTATGGAACTTAGGACAAAGAAGATAGAAGTGGAAATCAATCACATAGCAAGAATGGCCCACAAAGCTTTACAAAGCTAAAAAATATGTCACTAGGTAAGCTTTCAATCCAATTTCACAATTCCACAATCTCAATGTATGAAATAAGTGATGTGAATAAGGGTAAACCATAAACAAGCATCACCTAAAAAAAATGCAATGAGAATATACAATTGCCTAACAATAGATGATGAATGCATGGTGGCCAAAACATGCAATTCAAAGAGTTAAGATGCATGAAGGCAACGTAACATGTACTTGGTATTCACAAATGTTCAACATGAAAATTCAAGACCAAGCAATAATTGCAACCTCAACAAAGGAATCCAACAATGACAATAACAACAATGATGTTAAACTAAGATCCTATTAGTAATAAGCAGCAGTAAATGGTAAACAAGATAAGTAATCCAACACTTATAATGGAAAATAAAAATTAAACTAACTAACTAACTAAAAGAAATGGTGTTACATGTGTTTGGTAGTATCGGATGATGTTTGAAGGGTGGAAAGAAAAGAAGAGAAAAGAGAAGAAGGAAAGAAATGGAAAGAAGAGAAGAAAAGAAGGTGAAACAGGGCAATCCATGCGTGCGCGTCATGTGCGTGTAAGCGTGGATTGATGAAAATGGAAGCGACGCATACGCGTACAGCGCGCGTACGCGTGCATGGCAAAGCAAAGAGTCGACGCGGACGCGCAAGGTACGCGTGCGCGTGCCCTGGGGCACAAAGTTGGCACACTTCAGGCACAACTCTTGGGTGAATGTATGGAGGGGGTGGAAAAACTCAATCCACGCGTACGCGTACATGGCGCGTCTGCGTGGATGGTCGAAAATGCTTGAGGCGCGCGTACGCGTGAAGTGCGCGTGCGCGTGGATGGTGCTCTGTTTTTCAAAAATTTTCTATTTCTTTGCACCAAATCAAGCATTCCAAACCTCCAAACAGCTACCAAAACATCATAAAACCTTATTTAACCTACTAGACTCCCAAATAAACTCAACTAAGCAATCAAAACAAGGAATTAAACCTATATTACCAATATTTACAAAGAGGAAAAGGGAAAGACGATGTTACCATGGTGGGGTGTCTCCCACCTAGCACTTTTGTTTATTGTCCTTAAGTTGGACTTATGGGGAGCTCTTCATCAAGGTGGCTTGTGCTTGAATCCATCCTTGACCATCCACCAATGCTTGGACTTCCATTGTGCTTCATCATTCAAGGTTAATAACTCCAAGCTTTGATGGAGTTCTTCACAAATCATAGGCTCCCAAAGTTGATCTTCCTTGTGCGATCCGGGATCCCACACTTTGTTTTCACACCCGTCCTTGAGTTGATCATGGTGGTTTCCTCCGGGTGACAAGAGAGATGAACTCTCATGGAAGCGCCAAACTATCCTCCTAGACCCATCCAATTGAGCACTAATCCAACCCTTGCTCTTTGAAGCTTCAACCATAATGAGCCTTGATTTGCAATGCCAACCACAAAATATTTTTCTTTTATGCTTCATCTCACAAAGCATCCTAAGTTGGCCATCCGTTTCAAGCAAACCATATTCAAGTGGGATAATAAAGCTAATAGAAATGAGTTTCATCCACTCAAATGAAGGAGTAGCTGGCAACCTAGGCAAAGACGATTCCAAGGGTCTTACTAAAGCATATTCAATTCCCATCCTCCTTTTTCTAAGGATCTCCACCTCCTCACAAGATCTCTTAATCTCAATCCTTTGTTCAACACTTTTATCTAACTATTTTCCCTTACTCAAATCATAAATGGGAGGGTGAGAGACATTTACCTCCACATTACTTTCCATCTCATCGGGAGAAGGTTCTTCATGCTCAAAGGATTCTTCACCACTAAGACTTGATGCTTGATCTTCATCACCAAGGGGACTCAATTCTTGCTCTATCCCATCTAATTCTTCATAAGAGATATGCCTTGGAGGTTGTGCACATTCCTCCTTAGCATCAAATTCAATCATCTTGGAGGGGTTTTCTTCAATCCTAGACTCCCAAGGTGGTTCCGCATCTCCTAAGTCTTTAACCACTTCTTCCTCTTCTTCAATAATCTCTACCTCCTCCTCTTGTTGCATTTCTTGCTTTAACTCATCTTCTTCACCTTGGAGCTTCAAGTTCACTCCCTCACTAAGTTTCTTGGTTGCTTCTCCACATTCCACAATGGAAGTGCCTTGATCGCATAGGCTTAGGCGGAATGAGGCTATGTTGCCAATGGCTTCTACCATGATAGCCATTTTTGCTCTTAACTCCTCAAATTTCTTTTCATCCTCCTCGTGTTGCCTTAAGATATGAGATTCAAGATCCCTTAATTCTATCATAGAGGCTTCATCGGGAGGTGATGGTAGAAGAGAGGGCTCATTGTTTGAGAAAAAGGTATTATAGTCGGAAGGTGGTTCTTTTAGGTAGAGTTGTGGTGGAAAGTAGAGTTCATCTTGTGGTTGAAAGTTTTCATGTATTGGAGATGGTTCATCTTGGTAATAATATGGAGGGGGTGGTTCTTGAAAATGTTGATGTTGGAGTAGTGGTGGCTCTATGTGTGGTTCATATGGCTCATATGATTGTTAGTAGGATGGATATGGATTAGGGTCATATGAAGATGGTTGGTAAGAAGGGGCTTGTGAGTATGGTTGAGGGTTATGTTGGGGGTATGGCTCATAGGCATATGGTGGTGGTTCTTGAAAGTCACAAGGGGATTCACCATAGCCATTGGATTGATATGCATCATAGAATGGCTCTTCTTCATAGTGCATTGGTGGAGGTTGTTGCCATGAGGATTGATCATATGCATATGGCTCCTCCCACCTTTGATTGTCCCATCCTTGATACACATCCTTATTGAAGCTCTCATTTCCTACAACATAGTTAGAACCAAACTCATAGCCAAAGTGAGAATTCATGATGAAAAGAGAAAATAAAGACAAAAGCTAACAAGAAATAGCAAAACAAAGTCCTAAAACTAGCAAAAACCGACAAGCAATCCAAAAATCAAGCTATTCACAATATTCACATATATACAATAACCAATAACATAACACCATTGCAACTCCCCGGCAACGGCGCCATTTTGATGAACGAGACTCTTGTGTGGTCTAGAATTCCACTAATGAATTCTCATTGTAAAGTATAGTTTCTAAACCAACAATAGTCCTTTTATAGAAAAATTTGTTTGTCACTAAAACAAACCCCTAAATTTATAAACCGAAGTATTGCAACCTCGGGTCGTTCTCCCTAGGAATTGCAACAAAGTGTCTTGTTATTAGTCATGGAGTATTTTGGGGTTTTTTTGGATAAGAAACATGAAAAGTAAATGGAAATAAAATTCAAATAAAAAAAGGTCTTGGCAAGGTTTGGTGGTCAAGGATCTCTATCCTTATCACTAACCACAACATGAGAATTGGCAAGGATCAACCCCACTAAGTTAACCTCTAACTAATAGTAAAGGAAAGTCAAGTGAGCTATGTCAATCCAAGACCATAAGTCCTAGTTCTACACCTAATCAATTGGTGAGATCTAGCGTTAATGGCTCCCAATTGTCAATCACTTGGACATTAGTGACTCAAGAGTTCCTAAGTTACCTTCCCAAGCTAAGAGTACAAAATTCTACTCTAAAATCCAACCAAGCATTTTATCAAACACTTGGAAGGCATAAAAGGAAAACATAGTAAATTGCAAGGAATGTAAATCTACACTACTCAATTGCAAGGAATTAAACAACAACAACAAAATCAAATCAACAATAAAGGAACATGAATCATAAATTGCATTGAATTGAAAATATAAGAACAAAAATACATCAACATAAAAGTAGAGAATTACATGAATTGAATGCAAAACTAGAAAGAAGAAGAGTAGAAGAACAAGATATTGTAAAGGAAAAGTAAATCAAAGCATGAATTAAACCTAGATCTAAGAAATTCTAATCCTAATTCTAGAGAGAAGAGGGAGCTTCTCTCTCTAGAAACTAAGCTACATGATGCTAATACTTCAAAAACAATTACTCCCTTCTTGATCAAGCTTGAATTCTGTATGAAATAGCTTCAGAAATGAGTTGGGTTGGGCCCAAAGTGCTTCAGAAATCGCTGGGGGCGATTTCACATTAGTGGGCAACGTGCTCAATCGGCACGCACGCGTACATGCCACGTGCGCGCCCCTTAACGTGAAGCAACATATGGAAAGTTTTATATCATTTTGAAGCCCCGGATGTTAGCTTTCCAACGCAACTAGAACCGTCTCATTTGGACCTTTGTAGCTCAAGTTATGGTCGATTGAGTGCAAAGAGGTCGGGCTTGACAGCTTTCCGGTTCCTTCATTTCTTCATGAGGTCTCCTACTTTGCATGCTTTTCTCCTCACTTCTTCCATCCAATACTTGCCCTATGAATCTGAAATCACTCAACAAACATATCACGGCATCGAATGGAATTAAAGTGGATTAAAATCACCAATTTTAGGGCCTAAAAAGCATGTTTTCGCATTTAAGCACAATTCAAGGGAGAATTACAAAACCATGCTATTTCATTGAATAAATGTGGGAAAAGGTGATAAAATCCCCCAAATTAAGCACAAGATAAACCACAAAATTAGGGTTTATTAACGGTCACCGCGAGTTTCTCTGCCGTTGTTCTTCTTGCTGCCGCAGAAGGTTCATCGCCGTGCCTTGTCTCTGCCGCTGGAGATGAGACCGCCACTGGATCCTCTGACTCAGTAGGTGTTTTGTTCTGAGATCTTAAAAAATTGGTAATCTGTTATGAGTTATTAAAGGTTCTGAGATGTTAGTAACATAGGATCGAGCTCCGAGTCTTGCATGCTGAGTTTAATGGCTATTGCAAGCGGCCTCAAGCTGCTGCCTCGTCACCGGAGCTACCGTTGCTCCGTTTTCTCAATTATTCGTAAGTCCAGTAAGTCGTTCCTTATTCCAAACTCTTTTAATTGCTGTTCTGTTATAGATTATTGAGTTTTATGCGACATTAATGTTTTAGGATTGAGCTAAAGCTGTGTTTAGAGGTTGTGGCTGCTGCGGGGACGGTCGATATTGAGGCTGTTGCTGTGGGATAAGAATAGAAATGTAGTTGGTCGCGTAGTTGAATCGCGAACGAGGTAGGAGTTTTTCTTAAAATCTATTTTACATTACAGAGTTGTGATAAATAGATATTGATGCAAAAAGATATACTTCTGTGATTATATTTGTCTTGTGGATGTGATGGTTTATTGGACTGGATTATTGGGTGCTTGATTGCATGAGTGGTGTATGGTTGTTGATAAAAACTGGTTTAAAATGTTATTTACTTGATTATTATGAAAGGTGGATTTTCTTGGTTTTGGAGTTTACTTGGTAATATAAATGAATCGATTTTGGAAATAATTTGAGATATGAAAATAAATTGATTCTGGGAGTGGTTTGATTTTGAGTTGGTCTGATTTTATAAATGATTTAATATTTGAGCTGGTTTGATTTTAAAGAGTTTTATTATTAGAATTGGTTTTATTTGAAAATAATTTAAGATTGGAACTGGTTCAATTTTGGAAAATGTTTGAGATTTGGAACTGGTTTGAGAAATGTTTGGATGGGACGCGAAAAGGGTGGCAGAAATCCGAGTTTTAGAGGAGATACTGCCGAAATTTTATAAAATTAGAAGTTTCATTTAAAGTAGTTATTTTAAAAGGTTTAATTTTAAGCATTATATGGTTTAAGATTACTTTATTTATCAAAGGAAGAGTTGTGTTTTGGATTGGGAATTGTTAGTGAACGGAATGGAAAGAAGGATGATGAAGATTTTCTTTGAAATATGATTTTGAATGAATTTGAAAATGAGTTATGGATTGATGAATGATGATGATGTTGAGAATAACTTAGACATTGATGAATGTTGAATGAACTATTTATATGGCTATGAATGATGATATCTGAGATACGAGTTTTCCTGGGTTAGAACCGTGGCTTGCCACCACGTGTTTCAGGTTGAATCTCGATACTCTGTTGACCCTACGTCGTAAGGATGATCGGGCACTTATAAATTCTCGGGTATGGATAGCCCCATTGAGTGATTATATGATGAATGAATGTGAAACTATGCATAGACTCATGGGGATGCGGGACGAGGGACAATCTAAGGTTTTCGGACTTGTCGGGTTGGCTGGATAACCGACAGATGAGCCTCATCAGCCATAGGACAGGCATGCATCATATGCATTTGTATGCTTTGCTTGTGTTTGAACGTGTTTTGGTGTGCCTAATTGTTAAACTATTCTTAACTGCTACCTGAACTATTTGTTGTAACTGCTACCTAAACTTGTGCTTTCCTTGTCTGTCTTGCCTGTGTTTGTCATGGTGTGCTACATTTAAAAATGAACTTTGGTGCTGAATTGATGATTGAGTTGATTGGTTGCGTGGTTGGTTTCTGATTGAGATTTTCTTATGAGAAAAGAAAGACTTTGGATTTCTGAAAGATTAAACATTGTTTCTTTGAAAAGGTTTTGAACGATTACCTATTGGTTTTTAAAAAATTCATAAGGCAATGATAATCACTGAGCTTGAAAATAGTTTTCTTATTAAATATCTTCTTATGACAACTTTGAAACTCCGTGGTGAGACCGTGTGGTTAGGTTCTCACCCCCTACAGCTTTACCTTTTCAGGAACCGGATGAAGAAGCATTATGAAGAGTTATACTGCGTTTGGTTTATATGTTGATTGTATTAGTTAGATTATTTTCTTCTCTCGTCTTTGTTATTACAATTTTGTAAGAGGGATATATATATATATATATACATACATACATACATATAATAAGATATTATGTAAGAAGTCTCGTATATGAATTTATGACTGCTTGTTTTTTTTTTAAGATAAAGTTTTTATTTCTGGTTTTTCAAAGAAATCAGCGATACTGTGTTGAGTGATAAACCCCAATTTTGTAGTTTATCTTGTGCTTAATTTGGGGGATTTTATCACCTTTTTCCACATTTATTCAATGAAATAGCATGGTTTTGTAATTCTCCCTTGAATTGTGCTTAAATGCGAAAACATGATTTTTAGGCCCTAAAATTGGTGATTTTAATCCACTTTAATTCCATTCGATGCCTTGATGTGTTTGTTGAGTGATTTCAGGTTCATAGGGCAAGTATTGGATGGAAGAAATGAGGAGAAAAGCATGCAAAGTGGGAGAACTCATGAAGAAATGAAGGAACTGGAAAGCTGTCAAGCCCGACCTCTTCGCACTCAATTGACCATAACTTGAGCTACAGAGGTCCAAATGAAGCGGTTCTAGTTGCGTTGGAAAGTTAACATCCGGGGCTTCAAAATGATATAAAATTTGCCATATGTTGCTTCACGTTAAGGGGTGCGCACGCGTCATGTACGCGTGCACGCCGATTGAGCACGTGGCCCACTAATGTGAAATCGCCCCCAGTGATTTCTGAAGCACTTTGGGCCCAACCCAACTCATTTCTGAAGCTATTTCATGCAGAATTCATGCTTGGGCAAGGGGGAGCAATTGTTTTTGAAGTATTAGCATCATGTAGCTTAGTTTCTAGAGAGAGAAGCTCCCTCTTCTCTCTAGAATTAGGATTAGAATTCCTTAGATCTAGGTTTAATTCATGCTTTGATTTACTTTTCCTTTACAATTTCTTGTTCCTCTACTCTTCCTCTCTCTAATTTTGTATTTCATTCTTGTAATTGCTTGCTTTGTTGTTGATGCACTCTTCCTTCTTTTATTTTCTTTTAATGCAATTTATGATTCATGTTCTTTTATCATTGATTTGCTTTATTATTGTTTAATTCCTTGCAATTGAGTAGTGTAGGTTTACTTTTCTTGCAATTTACTATGTTTTCCTTGTATGCCTTCCAAGTGTTTGACAAAATGCTTGGTTGGATGCTAGAGTAGAATTTTGTGCCCTTGGCTTGGAAAGGTAACTTAGGAACTCTTGAGTCACTAATGTCCAAGTGATTGACGATTGGGAGCCATTAACGCTAGATCTCACCAACTGATTAGGTGTAGAACTAGGACTTATGGACTTGGATTGATATAGCTCACTTGACTTTTCTCTACTATTAGTTAGGGGTTAACTTAGAGGGATTGATCCTTGCCAATTCTCATGTTGTGGTTATTGATTAGGATAGAGATCCTTGACCACCTAACCTTGCCAAGACCTTTTTGTTAGTTTATTTCCTTTGCCATTTATATTTCTTGTCCATCATATAAAAAACCTCAAAACATGCCCCATAACCAATAACAAGGCACTTTATTTTAATTCCTAGGGAGAACGACCCGAGGTTCCAATACTTCGGTTTATAAATTTAGGGGTTTGTACTAGTGACAAACAAAATTTTTGTATGAAAAGACTATTGTTTGGTTTAGAAACTATACTTTACAACGAGAATTCATTCATTAGTGGAATTCTAGACCATACAAGAGTCTCGTTCATCAACCGTACAACCTGGCACAGACAATCTCAGCGACAACTCTCACGGTAAAGGTAAACTTAACGGATAAAGAAGCTGAAGCAGGGTTAGGGCTTACCAACAGATACAGGCTTGAAAGGCGGCTTCCGGCACCAGCAGCGGCGGCGAGGAGCTTTGGCAACGTAGCAGCCACGCGGACAGAACAACGGCGAGCCCATCAACGCGGTGGCGACGGCAACTCCGCGATGGTTTCCTTTGCGCGCGTTTCCTGTTCGTGACTCCAACGGCGGTGGATCTGAAGATTATAACACGCAGTGGTTGCAGTGGCATTCAGGCTTTAGCGACGGCGTGGATGGACCCTTGATGGCCATGGTTTCCCCTGCGCGAAGCTGACAGTGCGAACGGCGGTGACCCTCCACAGATCCTCTCTCTCTGTCGCACTTTTCTTCCATGATGGCGCAACTGACAGCGCTGAGGACCGACGGCGTAGGTGGCGGGTGCGGCGGCGACTAGCTGGCAGCGACTCCCTCACTCTTCTCTGCTTCCTCCGATCTCTCTCTCTCTTTTCTCTTATTAGATCCCTATCTCTTTCTCTTTTTGTTTATTCACAACCAGTGCTGTGTGGTATTTGGGGTTGAGGGGCGAAGTTGAGTGATGAGTGGCGGTGAGATGGGGTTAGGTGAGGTTAAGGTTAGGGTAGAAAATTAGGGTTTCTGATTGGGAATTTAGGATTTGATTTGGGGCAAATTGGGGTTTTGTTTAATTTTAATAAAATTAAGAGATATTATATTAAATTAAATTTTAAATTAATCCTTTAAAATTATTTTTAAAAATATTATTTAATTATCAATTTGTTAATTGACTTTTAATTAAATATTCTAATTTAAAATATAAAATAATATAATTATTTTTCTTTGTTTATCAAATTAAAGTATTAAATTTTAGAAACTCTATTATTTAACTAAATTGTATAAAATTTTTATTCTTTTGCAACTGTTAAGCTGTATAATTTAAATATAGAAAATTATTCAATAACTATAAAATTAAGTAAAATTTTTAATTAATTATCAAAATCTGATTTAATTAGATTTAATAAAATAATTTCTGAAAATAAAATTTCTAATAAATAAATGAATTGAAATTAATTCATAATAAGATTTATTTGAAAATTCTGAGTCTTACGCTTAAAGTAATATTTAATATATATCACCTTTTAAGTAAATTTCAGTTGATATTAAATTTCAAAAATGACAAAAAAAAATTTATTATCTTTATATCTCAAAAATTTATACATTTTCTTTGAATAAATAACAAATTATTTTATTTTAATTTAGCCTTTTATTCTTATGATTTGATTTTGACTCAAACACAAAATCTAATTTTTGTTTCAACATAAATGATATAATTTTTGTGTAATGCAATATGTAATACTAATAAAATATATACAATAACAATATAATAATAACAATTTACTTATTTGAATAAAATTTATGTCTACCTTTAGTTAAAAAAAATTACTTATTTGAATTATTTTTTTCACTATTCATTCATTGAATAATTAAATACAACTAAGCACAATAAATTAACTTTTTTGTTTTCTTATTCATTGAGTAGCACATATGATAAATAAATTGTATTAATTATGTTAGAATATATTTTAAATAAATTGTGCACGAAAAGGATAAAGAATAAAAGAAAAAGTGCTAAAAGGAAAAATGTAATAGGTGTTGTATTCGAGAAAGTGTAATAAGATAGTTTGACTTTATTAATTATTAACTATTAATTATTTAGTATTATTAATTACGGAAAAGCTCTTGATACAAGCCATTAGGGCTTGTATGCTTTACAAGTTCATTAAGCAATAAAACAAAAAAACGCGCTGCTACACATACGTTGTATACACGCGCTATATAAGATCCCGCGTATATCTAACTACCAAATTTAAAAGATTTGTTTCCTTCTTCGTTTTCGTTATTTGGAGATTTGCTTGTTCTTCTTCTCGCGCGTCTTCCCTCCTTCTTCTCCATCGTTCCTTTCCTCTCCTTTTCTCACTGGTATGTTCTTCGTTTACGTTACTTTCCTCTCTCTGTGCAACTCGAGCTTCGTTTTCTATTTTGATTTGTTGTTTTCTGAAATCAAAGTTTGAACTCGTTTTAAAGATAATGGATCATTCAACCTCAGATTGTCAGCTGAATCCAGGCGAAGTGGATTATGAATTTGAATCTAATGAAGTTCCTGAGGTTTGATTTACATAGGATTAGTATGAATTTTCTTGCAGTAATTTGTATAGCATTGTGTAGTTGAAAAATTGTTGAACATCGACTGTGAAACTAACACGTTAACATGAATCTGTCGATTCAATGTATTAGTTTTGATTAATTATCTGAAATTTATAGCAGACGCTCGGGTGTAGATCAGGTCTTTTTTGGGTGTATTTTTGCTAGAAGTGTGGGTGTATTTACACTTTACTGGTTTTTTGTTATTTTAACTGAGTTGTTGTTGTTCAGGTGTATTATATCAGACATGATTGGGTGTGTTTTTAGTTTTTGACATGGTGTATTCTGCAGCATGTGTATTTACAGTTTATGACTTTATTGTCATTTTAGTTGAGATGTTGCGGTTAGGGTATATCATATTAGACATGATTGGGTGTATTTGAATAATATATATGGGTGTATTTGAATCATATCTATGGGTGTATTTACAGTTTTTGACATGGTGTAATGTGCAGCCTCTCTCGGTTGTTGATGACGAGCTTGTTCTGAAGGTTGGAATGACCTTTACCACCCTTGAAGATGCTGGAAAATTTTACAGGAACTACGCCAAGGCTGCAGGTTTCTCTACAAGAGTTCGGTGCACAAATAGGAAGGGAAACGAGATTAAGAATCAACTGATTACATGTAGCAGAGAGGGAAAATGGAAATCTAAAATATCTCCGACCGAGAAGACCAATCCAACAGCCGGTCTAAACTGTCCTGCAAGAATTTATAAACACACCCCTGCTGTCCAAGTAAAGCAGAGATGCTCAAACAGCACAGGGAACTAAGCATGTCCATTCGTCGTACAATAGAGAATAACGAGGAGGCCAGTATCAGACCAAGCAAAACCTACCAATCATTTGTTGCGGCTGCCGGGGGTCACCGCGAGTTAAATTTTATCGAAAAGGACGTGAGGAATTACATTACCAGGGAAGTGCGGAATGTTTCCGAACAAGAAGATGCAAAGGAATTCGGGAAATATTTGTTAAGAATGAAAGAGAAGAATCTGAATTTCTTTTTTGAGCTCGAACTCGAGGAGGATCAATCTATTAAGCTGGCTTTTTGGGCCGATGTAAGAAGCAGAGCTGCCTTTGATTATTTCGGAGACGTCATTTCATTCGACACCACCTACATTACAAACAGGTAACAAACTACCCCTGTTTATGATGCTAAATTAATGTATTTTTATGAATTCGCAGCAGAGGTGTATATTGGCTGTTTCTTTGGGTGTATACGAAGAATCTGTTGGGGTGTATTTAATGATTTTGCATTCTGCACTATGGTGATTTATTTCAGGTATAATTTGGTCTGTGGTTCTTTTGTCGGGGTGAATCACCACGGTCAGTCAACACTTCTCGGATGCTCTTTGATGAAGAACGAAGAAATTGAATCATTCAAATGGTTATTTCAATGCTGGCTTCGTTGCATGGGAGAAAACGCTCCGAAAGGGTTTCTCACCGATCAGTGCGCATCAATGAAAAGGGCTTTAGAGGCCTGTATGCCAACAACAATTCACCGTTGGTGTATTTGGCACATCATGAAGAAGATTCCAAGCAAATTAAACGGGTACAAGGGACATGCCGATATTGAACAAGAAATGAGCCAAGTTGTTTGGAACTCTCATAGCAAAGACTCATTCGATAGGAATTGGAATGATTTTCTGCTGAATTTTGGTCTTGCGGACAACAAGTGGCTTTTAGGTAATGTCTTTTTAAAATCTGCATCAGAAGTGTAAATTGCATGTTCTCTCGGGTGTATTTATAGTCTGTGTTTGGGTGTATTCTGCAGATCTGTACGAAGACCGTCACATATGGGTTCCTATCTATCTGGATCACCACTTCTGGGCAGGGATGAAAAGCACACAAAGGAGCGAGAGCATGCATTCATTTTTTAACAAGTTTATCACCCGGAACAGCTCGCTTATTCAGTTCGTCAAACAATACGATAATTGCCTCGGAAGCAGGGAGCAAGCAGAGAGAGAATCATATGCTGCAGATTTTCATACGGTCATACCGTGTGCAACCAAATCCTCCATTGAAGCTCAGTTTCAAGATGCGTACACTCATCAAAAGTTTAGGGAAGTCCAAACGTGATTCAGAGGAAAGGCGAATTGCATCACCAGATTAACGAATTCTGCTTTAGGCTATTCAGTATACGAAGTCGGAGAACAAGTTTCCAGCTCAATATTCAACAAGTTTGTGGTTACTTACGACTCAGTTACAGCCAAGGTAAAATGCCAATGCTTATTATTCGAGTCGAGAGAGATACTGTGTCGTCACGCACTAAGCGTGTTAAGCTTCGAACAAGTAAGCTAAGTGTCACCTAGATATATACTGGAACGATGGAGCAAGAAGGTAAAGAGGCGACACACACACATTAAGAGCAGCCACGACGAGCCACTGATGGAGCCAAGAAGCAAGAGGTTCGACCAATTGGTTTTTCGTTCACAAAATATTTGTGAATTTGCATCCGAATTGGAGGAGCTGACTGCAATTCTGCACCGTGCGTACGATAACGTCATGGCTAAGATGGAATCTTTAAAAGCCAAAAGGAAGGGGACATCTTCTTTATCCCACGAAGACGCCAACTTGGAATCCGTTAACGAGCTTCAAAGCCCGCCAAGGATTCGAACAAGAGGACGTCCAAAAAATAGGCTAGGTTCAAAGTTGGACAAACAGATCGCAAATGCCACAAAGAAGAAGAAGACGAAAGTTTTAAGCGAGGTAAAAGTAATGTTCTTTAAATTTGTGGCGATTGAGTTTATTTTTCTCGTTAATAGTTTAGCTAATATGTGAGTGTTATATTCAGATAAACCTATTTGATGCTGCATCAGCGGTGCATTCAAATTCCAGCCAATATCAAGGACATGTTATGAATTATCAGTTCAGGGTACCAGCAGCAGGGGATAACTCTTTGGGTGTATAGTTTTTCAGAATATGTGTGTAGAAGCACTGTGCTTTTGGGTGTATTTTTGTTAATTCACAATTTACATATAGATACATATATATAATATTTGTGTTTTAGGGTTTACAGGTTAGGGGTAAGGGTTTAGGTTTTAAGTGTTTAGGGTTCAGGGTTTTAGTCTCAAAGCATCAGAGGGGGATATATTTCAGGGTGTATGTTCAACTTTATTTGGGTGTAAAAATTCGCAGGTTATGGGTGTATATTTGATTTGATGTTTTTCTTCATATTTTAGTACCTGTAATTCATACATTTTGAATACAGCACAGACAGTTTAATAGCACAGACAGTTTGGGTGTATATTTTATGCAATCTTGGGTGTATTATTACACTTGCGTTGGGTGTAAAAGTTTATAATTTGCGTTTATATATGCCTTGATTTTTTCCTTCATATTTTACCACCTGTAATACAGCTTTTGAATACAGCACAGACAGTTTAACAGCACAGATAGTTTAATTATGGAAAAAAATATACATGAAATAGAAGTTGTTGATAAATGGCAAATATTTACAGCATTTGTTCAATTACAAACTACCCAGCAGTTGGATTACGCACTTTCTATATCAGCAGAATTTATCTGACAAAACGGACTCAATAATACAGAGGATGGCTTCGACAGCCTTATAGCATTACTCTCTCTAATTGCCTGATCTCTCTCTTTATTCATCTCACTGAATAGTATCCGCGAAGCATATTCCACTCTATAGTGGTCCGCCTCCTCCTACAATTAAAAAGTATATTCTGTTTAAACAGCAATATTAATTCAGTAAAGTAATACAGAGTTATATAGTTCTAAAGACAGTTACCTGTTTCCAATTATCCCATTCATACTTCCCCTTTTTAATGTTTTCCGGCTCAATTAACTCAAGCCACTTCATAACGTAGATACCGCAGTCATAGTTGAAAACGAAGAAAATAAATTACAAATCTCATTTAGGAAAGTTTAATGTTCAGAGTCACAAATTTATACCTTGATTTTTGGCCTGATATTTTAACATATGATGCTTTAATTTCCTTCTCCTTCTCGTCTTTCTGCAGAGGTTCCCCGCCAGCATATGCTCTCAATCTTGAAAATACATATCCCTTAAATACCAAAACAAATCAGTAATACACCCGAATGAATGCACAAGATACAACCAACTGAATGGACAAAATACACCCAACACAACTAACTAAATACACCCAACTTGATAAACAACATACACCCAAATGAATGCACAAGATACAAAGGCAAATGGTTCCACAAAATACACCCAACCCGACGAAGAAATTACACCCAAAAGAGAACATAATTACACCCAAAGCAAAACATACATACACCTTATATTGAACTGAAATAGACCTATCTATTAAAGTAAAGAACACAGAGGCAACTTACAGTGAATTTATTAAGCTGATTTTTCTCATTGCTTGGAGCTTTCTTGTGTAGCGGGTCAAGTATACGACATCTCTGCTTTGTTGTATCAATCACCCATAACCACCAATGGCCCGAGTAGCAAACAGGTGCAAAAATCTGAAGGATTGCCACATTTCAACAGTGTGTTATTTTATTTAGCATATAAGTAAAGAACGGTACTAACAAATTTAGCAAATGAAAACTTACATATGGATGAGAAGTTATTTTTTTTTGCATCTATGAAAGGAATAAAGCTCGGGTAGTCTTCCACCCTGAATTCTTTATTGGTTTTCGATGATATGAATTTCCCATTTGGGTGCTTCGAAAGGGCCATGCTCTGCAACAATTGCGAACAAAAAATGAAATACTGAAAATACACCCAAGTAAATAATTTAAATACACCCAAATGACTACACAATATCGGGGGACAGACAGTATACTTGTTCTTGAAACCTTTTATCATTTTTCCGGTTGAGGATGTGGCACATGGCAGATACAATCTAGAAATATATGCCAAAATCAATTTACGTTAATAAACATTGCAGTAAACTTTGGTGTAAAACATTAATGTTATTCTAATATTACCTCAGATTCTATATAACTTTCTGCCTGGAGGGATGCAAGGTGCATTCTAAATAAAATGTAATTATCTTGCGCCATCAGAGTGCAGATGTGGTCATACTCGTCAGTACTGCCATCTGCGTAAGTCTTCAGTCGTGTCCCCCAGATGTAGCACTTTTCTTTCATATCATCCGTAATCTGATTTATTCCCTCAGGAGTTTCAAACTTCCCAGAACTTTCTCCCCCAGTCTCCCTTTGAATTTGTGGACTTTTACTTTTTTCTTTCGCTGCACTGCTTGCTATTTTTTGTACCAAATCGTCTAATTATTCTATCAAATTTGCAGCTTCTGGAGATTTTGTCCTTTCTGTCTCCTGCGTTGACGCTCCCTCCTGGCTTGAATCAATCAAGCCAAGGCTGAATGATGGCACTGGATCTGTTTTAGGAACATAGGATGCTGTCCGTGCCATCATCATCAGGGCAACAACGTCTTCTGTGTCTGGAAGATTGTGTCATCATGTATAACGTATTATAAGAGTAAAAATATACGGATCATAAGCAAAGATTGATTTTAGTATGATGAACTTACATTTTAGATAGAGCTGGGGGAAGCGTGGGTGTGGTTTCTTGAAGTTGTTAGGGGGGTTCAGGAGTGCTGCACAGTTACACAAAATTAATAATGGCGTAAAAAAAACTAACCAAGAACAATATACACCCAAACTGTTAGCAAATATACACCCAAACTCTAAACAAATATACACCCAATACTATTTCTTACGTTTCTGTAGTTCCTTCAATCTGTAGCGGAGGGGTTGGTTCAAAATCTGTCTCAGGTGTTTCTTGAAGTTCCGACACAGTGGTTGTTTGGGACGCCGGCACAAAAACTTGAATTGGGACTCTAAACAAGAAGAAAAATGAAAGGTTAACAACGCCTTTGAAAATAATAAGGTTATAAGGTTGAAATATTCTTGGAAAACTCACATTGCAAGCGCATCCGACGGTGTCTGTTCCCTCACAACCATCATATTCGAATCAGCGGGACTCAACCTAAAATACACCCAAAGAAAGTCAAAAAATACACCCGAACAATTCAAAAAGAAGACAGGCTTTGTTTTTTGAGAACTTACATACTTGTAGTTTTTGCTTTTTTTTCCTGCCTTTTTTTTCTTGAATAAAATAATAAAGGGCTTTTTTTTCTAAAAAAATATATATAGAATTAGAAGTAGAATTTAATAGAAGAACAAAATTAACGGTTATCTGAAAGAGAAATTACATGCTCTCTAACGGCTGGTTTACACTACTCTGTTCTGTGCGTCCTTGAGAGGAAGGATCATCACTTCCCAAGTTCACAGCCGGTATTCTAAACAGATTTCATGTTATTCAGACAAAATAAGATACAGGTATAAAATACACCCAAATGAATGCACAAGATACAACCAATCAAATGGACAATATACACCCAACACAACAAACGAAATATTCCAACTTAATAAACAACATACACCCATCTTGATCAACAAAATACACCCAAATGGTTTCACAAAATACACCCAAATCATGATAACAAGACTTTATTAAATAAATCTTTTTACGTTTCAGAGGAGACATAGCGACCTTCTGTCGATCGCAGGTCAGCTTGGTTCTCCCTGCGAAACAAGAAACAATTATTAGCAAAGAAAACACACCAAAATCTGAAATAGACACCCCCAACAAGACATACCCCTCTGCAGCAGATTTTTCAACGTTTCCCCTTAGCAATTCATCTAGTTCTTCACTTGATATTTCATATGTCTCACTACATTCATAAAAGAAGATGTTAACAAAAATAATTACGATGATAGACGGTAATATAGCTAACGAGGTACTGTACCTATCAAAGTATTGATGTTCTTCAGGAGATGAATCCTCCACAACAATTTTTTTCTTTTTTGGTTGTGTTCTGGGTGGGAAAAAAAAGTATGAATCAGAAATAAAAAAAGTAATTTTATCACAGAATATTTATCCAAAGAAGTGCTTACTTTTTTGGTGTTGTTTTTGTCTTTTTCTTTTTCTTTTTCTTCTCCGCCGGTGATGATTTTTCGCTTCTATAAGTTAATAAGAGACACTTCAGTTAATACATGAAATCTTTATAATGAAGCCAAAAGAAAGGAGTAATAATTTCAGAATATTACTCATCACTTGATTCAGATTCAGATTCTGAATCAGAATCTGACTCCTCTTGACTCTTTTTTCTTTTTCTGGAGTCTATTCTATAAGGCAAACAATCATTATTTAGAACATACTAAAGATATAAAATACACCCAAATGAATGCACAAGATACACCCAACTGAATGGACAATATACACCCAACGCAGCAAACGAAATACACCCAGCTTAATAAACTACATACACCCAACTTGATCAACAAAATACACCCAAATGGTTCCACAAAATACACTCAACTCGAAAAAGAAATTACACCCAAGTATGGTACTTACTTTTTTCCCTTTTTGCTGGGGCGTTTTCTTGCTGAATCCTCTGAGTCTTCTTGAGTCTCAGACTCAAAGGTAGAACTGTCACTGTCAGTAGTTGTTTCTTCCTCCGAAGACAATGTTGAACTTGCCTTCCTTTTTTTTTGTTTTCTTGATTTCTTGTTTTTTTCTGTTTTCTTTATTTTTTTTCATTTTCTCTCTTGTTTGCGCCATGTTTACAATCCCCTGAAATATCAGATAATTTATTTAGCAGCATTCAGATAAATAAATATACACCCAATATATTATGTTCAACTTACCAAAATTTTCTCTGTTTCTGCATTCATTCTTTCGACCAACTGCTCCTTACTCCAGTTGGCAATCCATGGTTTTGGTGGTCTTTCAGCCCTCTTCTTGCCTTTGTTTTCTGAAAGATGAAAGTATATTATCATCAGGACAAAGAGGCAGCCATCAATTGCCTTCTTCTTTTTCTCCTTGTAGTCTGTGATGCCCTTGACGATGAAGGTCAAAACATGGCCCCCCCAGTTTCGCTCTGAGATGCCGTCCATCTAAAAAATTGGGGCCAGGTGCACAGACGAGATTTTGTTTATTGTCGTTGGCAAAAGGAACGCCATCTGTATATAGAGGATGAAAATCCTCTTGAACATTAGGCGTTCCTCTTCGTTACCAACGCCGATATCCATCATCTCATCGGTAAGACTTTTGAGGGTCTTACCCTGGAATCTTCTAAAAATTATTTTGTCATCCTCAGAAAGTTTCTTATACTCGACTTTCTGAGGAAACAGATTTCCTACAAAAAGAAAAACAACAAAGTATCAAAGTCGGTTCAAATACACCCAAGCATCAACTTAATATACACCTATAATTTTGAGCTAGTTACTTGTTGCATTGATGCCAAGCGCATGACCTATCTTTCTTGGGGTTATTTTGAAAGAACCATATCCTGTTTCCAGTCTGTTCTCCCCAAGTTTGAAGTTGTTTGCCAGCTCCCTTAACAGTTGGTGATGCACCCTTAGTGGTGGGATGTGCATCAACCCACCGAATCCTAGATCCCTCACAATCGCCTTCTTCTCCTCAGTCATGTTTCTGAATTTATCACTTAGGAGATGTGTGGCACACTTAAGGTCTTTTGTTTGGTTTCTTGCTGCCATTTTCTCTGAAATAAAAAATACACCCAAAGATATCAGTAAGATACACCCATATATATGAGTCAGATACACCCATTGATAACAGTAAGATACACCCATAGATATGATTCAGATACACCCATTGATAACAGTGAGATACACCCATAGATATGATTCAGATACATCCATATATATCAGTCAGGTATCACTCAAACATGCTTCAATATCAAGCAACATTACAAGGTCAAGCAATATACACCCCCCAATCTACGAAATATACCCCCAAAAATCAGTTACCAGAAGATCTAGAACAACAAGAATAACAGGAGAACCTAGAACAACAACGTAGAAGAACAGTGTAACAAAGAAGGAAGAATAACAGTAAACCCTAGAACAACAACGTAGAAGAAAAGTAAACCTAGTTCGTAATGTAACGCACCTTGAGTATTCTTGCTTTGTTTTCGCTGGAGATTCTTGATGGAGATTTTGATGGTGTGTTGATGGAGGTTTCGAAGGTTAGCGACGAGTTCTATATTTTGATTTTCGATTTTCGCTCGAAAATGGAAGGGTTGCTTTGTCTTCGAATTTCTTTGAGAAGTGGAAGAAGTGGAAGAGTCTGCCATTACTCGTAGCGTACGTAACCGTTTGAGTGGCGAGCGCGTGAATGTTACGCTCCATTCAATCCTTCTTCATGCGCGTGAGTTGTATTTGGGTTGGGCCAACTTGTAAACTTGTAAGCTTGTATGTGTAGCAGGCCCGTATTAATTATTGTTGCTATTATATATTAGTTGAAAACATTTTAGTTGTTTATTTTGGTGCAAATCTATTATTTTAATATTTAATAAATTAATAAAATAAATTAATTCATATAATAAATAATTAGCATAATTAATTTAATTTAATCAATTGAAAAATACCTCCAATATAATAATTAAAGAATATCTCTATTACCTATTTTATTTATAAATCAATTAATTGATATAGTGAATTATAATTAATTAATAGATATAAATTATAATAAATTATGTGATACTTAAATATTTAATTAAATTATTAAGTTGATATAATTAATTTATTATATTAAATTAAATTTAATAAATTAAAAAAATAAATTAAAAAATACTTTTAAAAATATTCCACGTAATTACGTATGTTCTATCAGTAGGTGCAGAAATTCGATTTTAATATAATTAATATAATAGATAATAAATTTGAAAATATAAAACAACCAAAGTAACATAATGAGAGAACATAATTCAACTATGAACTTAAAAAGGGAACATTTGATTTCATATTATAATTTAAAACAAAAAATCATAATAAAATGACAAAAACAAATTAACACGTAGAAAGGAAAAATAAGTATAAAGAAAAAAAAGTGAAAAATTAAAAATAAAATATAATGATGGTGAATAATTTATAAAAATAAATAAAATTAAAAAAAAAGATATTTTATATTTTTATTGAAATTTTTAAATTTATTATTTATTAATCTCTTTAATCTGTATATATTTTGTTTTATTCTATATAAATTTTTGAACAACTATTTGATATATACACATATATATATTTTAAAATAATTATTGAATATATATTTATATAAATATATGAAGAATGATAGAAAATGATTAGAATTTATTTTTTTAGTCATCAGTTAGTCACTAATATTTAAAAATATAAGATAAAATATATTGTTAGATTATTAGAATAAAAGAATTAGATTAAAAAAATTGAGTTGATCACTAACTAAGCTATAAAACATAGACACTTTACTGAGTTAGCATATCTGCGTGTCAGACAAATTTCAGATACGATACAGATTAGGGATGGCAAAATCCCCCGAGACGTGGGGATCCCTGCGGGGACTGCCCCGAATGGGGATCCGATTGTGGGGAATTTTCCCCGCAGGGATGGGGATGGGGGACAAAATTCCCCCGAAGCAGGCGCGGGGACCCGAGTGGGGATCTCCGCCCCGTCCCCGCTATTCCCCGAAATTTATGAATTCCTTGAATTATCCTTAATAGTTTATTTCTCATATATGTTTTTTAGAAATTTCTCACACACACATATATATAGAAACCCAAAACTCCTAATCTTTATTTGCATAACCCTTCTTCAATTCAGAGATTCCTAAGGCAGTCCATACTTCATCCAACCTCTCTGCAGCCACCCCTTCGTCACTCTTCTCACCGCATCGTCACACCTCACCGTGCCATCACCCTTACCGCGTCGTAATTTCTTTTTGCGGCGTTCTTTTTCATAACTCTGCCGTCGTGTCCATTCTCCTCTTTGTTGCCGCGTCTCCCACCTCATCTACTACTTTGTCCTTTGGCTCGTCGTTGCGTCCCCATTGCGTTATTTCGAAAGAAGTCACCATCGTGTCATTTAGACTTTTTGTATAAAATCTTGCAGTTTTTGTATAAGATAGATACTTGCAGCTCTATTCATATGGAAAGTAATAATTAGTTAGAACTATTATGTACATGGGGAATGGGGTCCCCGCGGAGAATGGGGCCCCGTGGGGAATGGGGATGGGGAGCAATATTCTTCCACGACGGGGAATGGGGCGGGGATGGGGAGCAAATCTCAGGGCGGGGATGGGGAGCAGGGAGGCATCCCCCGCCCCCGCCCTGCCCCATTTACATCCCTAATACAGATCAATCCAACACACGTGTTTGTCATGCTCAAACGGTGTCTTAATAGAAAAATAAAAAATTATTTTCAGACATATTTAAAACACTTAAATACCATCACGTGTAAACGTATCTAACCTTATTCTTAACATATATTTTAAAAATAAATTTAAAAATAATATATTATTATTTATTAAAATAAAAAATATTTTAAATAATTTATATAATTAAAAAATATTTTATATTTAATATATATACAATATTTCTGTATTTTATAAAATTATAAAATTTGTGTATTTTAATATCTCTGATGGTATTAAATGTCTTTTACATTATAATAACTAATTTATGTCCAAAAATAATAAATTATCAGGGACCTCCCATTTTTTTTTATATTAACTTTTTAATTTACTCGTATGTCGTTTTTTTGGTTTCTCCATCTTTTCTATATATAAGGCCGCTCCATTATCATGTTCATCTCCCCTTTCCTTTCTAGCTCCTATTCTAGGCCAAAACAGAGTACCAGTGTTGTATCAATCGGCTCTTGAAATACAATACCTACCACAATTAACCTCCTTCGAAACATTACCAATAAAGGGAAAAAGAGAAAAGTTCTATATGGTTGCCGACACCATAGCCATCAACTACCACAGCGACCGGATCTTACCCGAACCGGATGTCTTCATTCGCACCTCCGCCGGAACACGTATTCCTGCCCACTCCAGTATTCTGGTCCGCCTTCCACTTTCCATTTATCTCGTTTCGTCTTCAATTTTCATTTTTTTTCTTCTATTGCTCACGTTTTTTGTTTTCTTTCTTTTATTTATTCCTAAATCTCAGGCTTCTGTGTCGCCGGTTTTGGAGAACGTCATAGACCGCCCGCGAAAACATCGGAGCTCCGAAAGAATCATCCAGATTCACGGCGTTCCCTGTGAAGCCGTAGCCGTCTTCGTCACCTTCATCTACACCTCCAGGTTAGTTAGTAAGTTACAGCTCAAACAAGAAACAGCATTCTGTTTTTTTTTTTTTTTTGCTATGAAATGACGGGGATGCCCCTGTGGGGATGGTGGTGCAGGTGCACGGAGGAGCAGATGGACAAGTACGGGGTTCACCTGTTGGCATTGTCGCACGTGTACAACGTGCCGCAGCTGAAGCAGAGGTGCACGAAGGGGCTGGCACAGCGCGTGACGGTGGAGAACGTGGTGGACCTACTTCAGCTGGCGCGTCTGTGCGACGCGCCGGATCTAGAGGTGAGGTGCATGAGGCTGCTCATGCGGCACTTCAAGGCGGTGGAGAACACCGAAGGGTGGAAGTTCGTTAACAACAACGATCCCTTGCTTGAACTCGATATCCTTCGCTTCATCGACGAACACGAAACGGTACTAATAATTCAACCAATTATTATATCACATTATTGATCTAATTCATTAATAATTGACTACAAATTAAAGCTTCCTCAGATGAATCAGAATAATGTACCAATTCATTACCAGCTGTTGAACAGAACAAAACATGCCATATTTTTTATTTTTTATTAATTCTCTGCTTTTTGCTACAAAAACACGCCATAAATTAGATGTTACATATTTTTATTAGGCACCTAATTTAAATAAAAATGTCAAAATTATTTTTTCATAAACATGTTTTGTTAAAAGTATAATTTATTTATTTAGTCACATTTTTAAAAAAGATAATATTTTTATAACATTAAAATCTAACCTTATATTACAATTCATCATTTAATGATAAAAAAAATATTAAAATCTAATTTTATATTATAATTCATCATTTAATAATAAAAAAAATATTTTCATACGAAAATAATTACAAAATCTTCATTCGAGCATCCACTTTTTATTATTATGTTGTCTCAAAGTTCTTGTACTGGTAAATTATTGCATTACCATCCCATTACGTTACCACTTACTAGCCTTATGAAATTTAGTAATTTACGTGTTTGATATGCGATATTTTTATTTTATAAAACAAAGTAAAATATAAATCAAATGTAAGAAATACTTGTTGGAAAGCAAAACATACGTAAGTAATATCACTAAAAACGTGCAGCTTAAATATATTATTTGTTAGTATTTAGAATCAAATAAAAAAGTAATGAAGAAATATAAAGGTTCACTGTTGTTAAAAAATGATGAGTGGATATAAATGAATGATTTTACAGAGGAAAGAGAAATGCCGGAGGCACAGGGAGGAACAGAGGGTGTACTTTGAGCTAAGCGAAGCCATGGACTGCTTGGAACACATATGCACCGAAGGCTGCACCGACGTTGGGCCATGCCACGTGGACACCAGAAAGGAAAGGAGGAACCCCTGCAGCAGATTCAACACGTGTCACGGCCTCCAGCAACTGATTCGCCATTTTGCCACGTGTCAGAAGAGGATGAAGCTGGGGTGCCTTCGGTGCAAGCGAATGTGGCAGCTCTTCAGGTTACATGCCTACGTTTGCCAGCAAACTGATTCTTGCAAGGTTCCTCTTTGCAGGTAAATTTTCTTTCATTCTTTATTTTCCACGGTCAATGAAACATAACATATTAACACATGATGGACTTTAATATGTCCTTTATTCTTATTTCTAATTTTGACTTTCTACCCATTTACCAATTTTTGAAGGGAGAAAAGTAGTTTCTTGCAAACCAAGTAGTTCTAAGACTTAGGAGGTATTATTTTTAATAAAATTATAATCATAAAGCGAAACGGGGTCTGAATTGTAGTTCAAATGATTCCGTCAAACGTGATATATATCAACAAGAGATCGATGTTCAGTGCTCTTTTTTTTTTTATTTTTTATTTTATTAGTTCACCACGTGATAAATTAATAATTAATATTCTGATCCGTTCCCGATTCCCATCATCTGAAGAGTCACACCTTTGGTTCTTGTCAATTAGGAATTCAACTAAAATAATTTGATAATATAAGAGAAAGTAGTGATTATGATTTGTATCTGAGAGTAATGTACAATTACTTTTTGGTCCCAGGCCAAGGTGGTGTTTATTGTGATTTGTGACTAGCTAGCTGACTAGTTTGCACGTTTATGAGCAGTTGAATCATCTTAGGATGTGTTTAGTAAACACGTTGGAAGCACAAGAAACGCGTTTAATCTCTTTGAACGTTGTAATTTTTGTTTGGCTAATTTTTTTTTTGAACGCCAACATGATTCTGAGTAGGGGTGGCAAGCGGGGAAGCCCGCCATTTGGCGGGCTGGCCCGCCCCGCCCCGCCTAATGAGGCGGTCTCAGAATCCTAGCCCGCCCCGCCTAACGGCGGGCTGGCGGGCCGGCGGGCTAAGCCCGCCAAATATCCTCTTTTTTTTTTTTTTTTTTTTTTTTTTTTTTTTTTTACTTTTAACTATTAAATAATATATATAAAGATATAAAAAAATCTCTTTTGTTTTTTACTTTTAACTATTATAATTTCTAAAAGTATAAACAAATTATAATTTTTGTATTCACAAACATTAAAAGTCTTTGTAATTATAAATATTGTTTCCAAAGCAAAATAAACATAATCCAAAACATAATTAACAATATTGTCTCTAAAACAAAACAAACATAATTTAAAACACCCAATTTTCATCTTCATTCTCTTGTAAGTTGGGTTGTGGAAGTTGGGTTTTGGTAAAAAAAATTATAAAAATACCCCTTGCTAAAAAAAGACTAAGCCCGGCGGGGAAGCCCGCCCCGCCCCGCCAAAGCCCGCCAAAACCAGCGGTTTAAGCGGTGCGAGTTAAGCGGGCTTTTGCTATTTGGCGGTCCCAATTTTCCAGACCGGCCCGCCTTTTTTGGCGGGTTACGCGGGCCGGCCCGGCGGGTTTAGGCCCGTTTGCCACCCCTAATTCTGAGTTTGAACTCCCGTTCAGCAGAAGCGACAAATTGTAGCTTTTACGTTTAACTTCTGCGTTCACTTCATAAATTAAAAAATTAATTGGCATTCTATCAATTTTGCCATTCAATCTCATCTACAATAAAAAATACCAAAAATAATCATTAGAGTTTTTAAATTTTTTTCATAGCTATGCTTTACAAACAAATATTTATTAGTACTCTTTGTTAAGTTTTAATTTTTATCAATTATTTATTTATTTTTTTATTAACAGTATAAATATTTTTGTTTAGAATTTTTTTAGGTTCACTTATGTATATCATTGTATTTTTTTAATAAAATTTTTAATATTCATTATTCATATGTTTTTTTAATTATTTTTATTAATACGTATTTTTTTATAGAATTTTATTTTTTTATTTGATTTTGTATATTTTTTATTATATATTTTTAAATTAGTATATATTTTATTTATTATTATTAAATTTTATAATATAAATTTTATTAAAAAGATATAATTAAATATAAAAAAATATGAAAGAAAAATGCTAATAAATTATAACAAAAGAGTACTAATTTTTAATATATAAATTTAATTTTTTTTTAAAAATAATTATAGTAAAAAATGTTAAAATAATATAAATTTGAATAATATAAATTCATGTCGTTTTTAATAATTTTTGTCTAAATATAAATTTAAATAATATAATTTAAATAATATTTATTTTATTATAATTTATTTTGATACAAAATTACTAAATATAAATCACATTAACACTAACTCATTTTTTATTAAAATTAAATTTATAAAATTAATTTTATATGAAAATTTGCTTGCAAACTCTAATTCAAACACACACTTTGTTATTAGTACTTAGTATCATCTTTCTTATGGAGAAATTTCGCCAGTCAATCACTGCTGTTTCCCACTTCTCAATTGGAGAAACCAAATATACTGACGCAATTCATAAAGTCCATATACAAGGAAGAAATATTGGTCCATGCAATTAAGCAATATTATTAGACCTACTTTCATTTTGGGGAGTATTGGTTAAATAACCATGCCAAACGCATGTGCCCATCAGTATTTGCCTAATGGGCTCCACCAAAGGGCTCATATTATTTAGGATTTTAGGGGTTAATTGTTAAACAATAAAATACTTTTCGGAATTTCAGGGCGGCGAAGTCTACTCTCACTAAATGGTAAATTTCTATGGAACTGATGACCCAACAAATTTTATACCGAATTCTCTCTATAAATTTTCTTTAGATATAATACGCAATTTTTTTTAGTGATCAGTTGACTAATTGGTTTAAGCAAGTATTAGAAGTTTAATTTTATTTTATACATATAATAATTTATTAATTAATAATAAATTTTTAAATAAAATTTTAAATAATAATAAATTAATTTTTGACTTACGAAATTAAAAGATATTATTAAAAATTAAAAAAGAAGTAAGATTTTTTATTCAAATGAAATAATTTATAAATTTACTACAACAACTTAAAATATAAAATATAAAATGTAAAGAGAATTAGTTTTATTTTTTTTCTAAAATTAAGAGTGAAATTCGAATTTGAGAGTTCTATTTTAAGTTATTTAGTTCATTTACAAATAATTGAAGTAACAAATGATGTCATTATGTCAATGGATGGAATTATTATTTACTCAGGAAATCAATACACAAATGTTGACATCTATCTTCAGGCGCTCATCTTAATATCATGGTTTTTATTTGAATATTTTTATTTATTTTTTAACTTTAAGCTCCAAGTGGTTTAATAGCGTCAATTTGGGCCGGTGGTACACCTTTATTTAGTTCATGTCATCATATTGTCATTATCTTGGTTCTCTAAGTTCTAATCTTTATGATGATGGTCCTTATCTTATTCTATAGTTTTCTTATGATAATGGTGCTGTCTTATCAGGCCATACTTTCAATGTCTGATATTTTTTCCCTTATTCATGTGTCTCACTCTCCTTTATCACAGGCAAATTCAATTGAAGATGCAACAAGAGAAGAGAAAAGACGATTCAAGGTGGAAATTACTAGCAAAGAAGGTAGCCTCAGCCAGAGTCATATCATCTTTGTCTCTTCCAAAGAGAAAGCGTGATGAGGAAACTAAAGTCACCATGGACAATAATGGCTTCACAAGTTTTGAGTTACATTGAGTTTTATTGCAATATGATATTATCGTATATGTGACAATCAATTTCGTGTTGAAATGTAGGGTTTTTTTTTTTTAGGGGAAAGAATATTTTGTACTTCGTAGAGGCAAGAGGTTCTAGGATATTATTATATGAACCTGTTGTCTTTTGTGTCATTACTAGGGAAATGGCAAGTTGAGAATTGTATATTTTCTTTATTGTAGACAATATGGGAATTCAATTATATTAGATGTATATTAAAATTAGTCACAAAAATAAAATGTATTTTTAAAATATAAAATATATATTAAAAATAAATTAAATTATATATATATATATATATAGGTGAATGCTACCCAACCCTCTCTAAAATAACATGTAAGTTATCCTTCATTATGTGTCACGTCGTAATTGGTTCTTATCTTAACCATAGTTGGAACAAGAAGCGCCAACGTCATTGCCATCTATTGCCCTCCCACACAACCTCTCTTCCCAATATAGCCAGCGCCTTTTTTTTGCCATGTATCACTTCTTACCCACATCATTAATGATTAATTTGGTTATTAAATTTTTTTATTAAAAAAATATATCTTTATTTAATTACGTAATGGAACATATATTTATATGTAAAATATAATATAATAAAATAAATTTATTCAAAGTATTTAAAAGTATAATTAAAATCATGAACATACAAATATAATAATAAAATTTGTACTCCAAACAAATAAATATATTTTTTTATCATACATATATTATTTAAAAAATAAATATATTATTAAAATTAATAACAAAAATTTAAAATGATAAAATTTAATTTTTTTACCGTATTTTTTATAGTATTTTTATTTTTTTAATTTTTAATTTTTAATTTATTAGTACTTTATTATTTAATTAATAATTAAACAAATTATTTTTATGAAAATTTATTTTTTGTATTATACTAGAGAAGAGACCAATATAACAGTTTAAAAAATAAATTGTATAAATATTTAAGAGATAAATATGAAATACATACCTAAGTAATATTTAGTTTAGTTATTAAATTTTTTTATTAAAACAAATTTTTGTTTAATTATACGATAGAACATATATTCATATGTAAAATATAATATAATAACTCTATTTAGAGTACTTAAAAGTATAATTAAAATCAGAAAAAATATATTTTTTTATCGTACATAAATTATTTTTAAAAAAATAAATTGTTAAAATTAATAACACAAGTTTAAAATGATAAAATCTAACTTTCTTATAATTATTTTTTATAGTATTTTTATTCTTTTAATTTTTAATTTATTCATACTTTATTATTTAATTAATGATTAAATAAATTATCTTCATGAGAAATTATTTTTTGTATTATCTTAAAGAAGAGACCAATATAACAGTTTAAAAAATAATGTAAAAATAATTTTTAAATAAAAAATAGATAATATTAAAATTTTTAAATACAAAATAAATTATATAGATAGATATTTAAGAGATAAATATGAAATACATACCTAAAATAAATAAAACAGACAAAAAATAATTCTCTATTTCTTAAGAGTACTCCTATTTTGTCTGTTTTATTTATTTTAGGTATGTATTTCATATATATCTCTTAAATATTTATACAATTTATTTTTTAAACTGCTATATTGGTCTCTTCTCTAATATAATACAAAAAATAATTTTTCATAAAAATAATTTGTTTAATTATTAATTAAATAATAAAGTACTAATAAATTAAAACTTAAAAAAATAAAAATACTATAAAAAATACGGTAAAAAAGTTAAATTTTATCATTTTAAATTTCTGTTATTAATTTTAATAATATATTTATTTTTTAAATAATATATGTATGATAAAAAAATATGTTTATTTGTTTGGAGTACAAATTTTATTATTATATTTGTATGTTCATGATTTTAATTATACTTTTAAATACTTTGAATAGATTTATTTTATTATATTATATTTTACATATAAATATATGTTCCATCACGTAATTAAATAAAAATATATTTTTTTAATAAAAAAATTTAATAACCAAATTAACCATTAATTATGTGGGTAAGAAGTGATACATGGTAAAAAGAGGCGCTGTCTATACTGGGAAGAGAGGTTGTGTGGGAGGGCAGTAGATGACGATGACGTTAGCGCTTCTTGTCCCAACCATGGTTAAGATAAGAACCAATTACAATGTGACACATAATGAAGGGTAACTTACATGTTATTTTAGAGGGGATTGGGTAGCATTCACCATATATATATATATATATATATATATATATATATATATTTTAAAGATTGATTTTTGTGTATAAATAATATTTTTGATGTAAATTATACCTCCTTTGGTGTTCGCATAAGATTTTATGCGAATTTGAAGTTGGTGATAATAAATTTGCTTGCTCTTGTTTGGTGTATCATCAGTTCATTACAGTTTTGTTTATTAAATAAAATAATCATGGTATATATTAAAATTAGCTATTAAAATTAGTTATTAAAAATAAATTAAATAATACATATATTTATATATAAATATATAATGATTAATTTTAATGATTAATTTTGATGTACAAATAGCATTTTTATAAATCAAACTATAATTTCAAATTTTATTATCAACTCGTTATTATATGGTGATATACTGATATAACCATCTTATTTCTTATAGTAATCCCCCTCCCCCTCCCCCTCCCCCTCTCCCTCCTCCTACTCAGTATATATGCTAATGCTTCTTATATGCTAATTTTTTAATAATTAGAAATGAGAAATCGTTAATAGGCAATCCATATTCTGCGCGAATGCTATGGTATTTATATTTTACTGTCTAATTTATTAAAAAAATTAAAAATAATATTTAATTTAAATAATATAAAATAAATATTTTAAAATATTAAAAGTTTACTTTAAAAAAAAGTTAGACAAATTCAGCCTCAAAATAGTCGGCACTAGAGAATTGACCTTTTTGAATAAGATAACTGTAATAAGTAATGATGTCATGTCTTCCTAAAATCATGTTTAAATTTGAATTTATAAAAGCTGAAGTATGTATACATAATAATTAAGGAAAGGGTTTAGGGGAACAGATAGAATCATATTTTTGGGACATTATCATGGAAGATGGGACTTATGGCTGTGAATGAGATGCGCTTTTGAATTCTAAACCATAGATAATGGCCTCCGCATTAGTCCCACATTCGTATTCACTACTAGGGTCATATGAAATTAAAGTGTCTCATTGCTAAAACTAAAAGGAAGCTCTTTAAAAGCTCTCATTTGACCAATATATACCAAAAGGAAATGCACTCAACATGGAATAATCTTCAATTAATTAAGATATTTAATCTGTTGGTGATTGTTTCGGTATCCTCTAAAACATAGAGGGAGGATAAATTTATTTCTCATTGTGTATAATTACACAATAAATCTACTATACACACTTTTAACGTATGGATCGGAATTATCGCATCTCTAATTAATTTAATTATTTTGAGTGAAAAGTTTGGACAAAAACAAGCTTAGAGTATACATCAGACATACTTTTAAATTATACAACTATCAACATCTATATATATTTCAATAAGAATTAAAATGATGCGATAAATTAAATGTTTTGAATTCAATTTAAGTATAATACTCTTGCTATATTTAAATAAAATATGTAAGTATATTAAATGAATACACAATTAAATTTATTAAACGATTATACACAAAAAATGATACTTTATCCTCGCATTTTTGGAAGATATTGAAGAATTTGTCTAATTTATTTAAAAAAATGGTATTTAAGTATTATAAAATATGGGTCTGTATATTTAAATATTTAACAGTTATATAGAAAACATTAGAATCTAAATGTGGAATTTTTTAGCCAACAAGAAAGTTGGGAGAGAGAGGGAGAGAAAGGAAAGGGCAAAATTAGTTGAATGTGAGTCAGAAAAAAAATAATTTTAATTTTTTTAATAATTAATATTGATAAAAAGTACAGTAATATCTTAAAATATATGTTATACCAAAACATAATACCAATATAATATTCTATTAATCGATACGAATTCAAGAATGATAAACCATTTAGACTGCGTTTATTTTTGAGAACAAAATAAAATAAGACACTAAAAATAAGACAATATCTTTATTTATATTTTATCTATCAAACACAATTTGGTGTCTCTATATCTTTGTCTCAATATCCCAACTTATGGACATCCAGCACCTATCCAACAAATCATTTCTAGAACCCTTTAACAATGGAAGTTGCATAAAAATTTAAGGGCAAAGCAGAAAGAACGGGGTAACATCTTTAATAGCATAGATCAGTAGTTGTTGGTAGGTACGTAGAAAAAAATCAAATACTGAGGCAAAGCATTAACGGTCGGTCGAGTGGAGTTCCACTAACTCGACAAGGGGGTAATAGCAATATTTGTCAAACATATGCGCAGTGGAAGACAACATTCATATATAAAAATGGCAAAAATATATATTTTTTCTAGAATAAATTATTAAAATGATATAACAAAGTTTATATTATTAACAAAAAAAATTTTCGAAAAAATATTAACAATAAATAAATTCTAAAAATAATTTAAAAATATGTTAAAAAAATTAAATATTAAATATATATTTTTTAATTATTATTAAAAAATATTTATTTTATTTTTAAAATTTGATAATTTTATATTAAGTAAATTATTTTTTAAAATTCTTTTTAAGTATAAAAGACCACATTTTTTTGAAAAATAAAAAATCTTTTGTTCCAAAATTTTTGTGTGAATCTTTTAAATATTTATTCAAATATTTTACAAAAACTCGGATCATCAAATGGATAAGTCATTTGTTAAATACAAAAATTTTTTGTGGCTTACAAAAATATAATATTTATTAGTTATTTTTGTCATATTTTCAAATCATTCGAAATTTGTTTTGTCGATAACATCTTTTAGAGACTTTTTTGTCAGTGGCTGAATCTTTTAAGTAATGAATTGATAATTAATTTTTTTTAAAGTTGTTTATTTCATCACAGTTAAAAAATGTACTGTAAAAACTATAAATTAATAATAAAAGTATAAATTGTGAATAAAATAGAAGATTTAAGAGAAGAAATAATTATAGTAATATTCTAATTAATATTAATTTAAACGACACTGAATTTTCAAAAATATAAAATAATTTTTTTAAGTTTTAATTTCACAATAAATTTTATTTAAAGAATTTAAAAATAAATAAGATTATTAGACTAAAAATAAAACAATTAGCATAAGAATTGGTGGATAAAAATATAGTTCTTTAAAATAAAAAATATTTAAAAAATTATAAATAAAATTTAACTTGTAAAAAATTATTAAATTCACAAAATAAAAAATTATTAAAATATTAATGAAATGAAAACAAAAAAAATAATATTATAAAATTTATAAAAATTAATAAAAAAAACAATCCTCTAATAAATTTTTTGTTAAAAATTTAAATTTTAAATAAATTAAAAAATTAGTATCAGAATCAAAGTAACAATTTTAAGAATATAGCAACACTTTTTAATAAAGATAACACTTTTAATCTATGCCACGTGTCAAAAATTTAATATATGATAATTTATTCAATGGACGAGATCAAATATCTTTGTCTAAGTCTCAGCCTAAAAAAAATATATGTACTTTATTTTTTATTTAGTAAAATTTCGTCTCCACCTCTCTCTAATTAACAAAATAACGTGTCTTTTTACACTTTAAAAATTATAATTTGACTACTAATTATCATTTTTGTTAGCCAATAAGGCTTTTTTTTTTTTATCAAATTCTTGTGATTTTTTAATGGCAAAATTTTACCTGAAACGTTAGATACCAATGTATCATATAATCATTGGAGATAAGTACTCCCTCGTACAGGTAATATTATTTTTTTTATAGTAAAGTGAAATTAGGTCCCTGAAGATTTTGTTCTCAGACTAATTAGTCTCTGAAAAAAAAAGTATCAATTTGGTCTTCCACAATAGTAAATAATGAACATGTTATGTCTTTTTATCAATTCATCACGTAAAACTTAACGATGGTACTTATATGTACCATTAACTACTCTGACATATCTACTTATAAAAGATCGTCACATAGATAACAACTTTTTAAGTGAAACTTCACCAGTTTTGATAGGATTCGTGGTAAATACAGAGCACTTGATAAATGTTATATAGAAACTCAAAAGATAATTAATGCTTCACTATCTAAATAATTACCAAACCACTTTTACCCATTTTTTTCCAAACTAAACCCTAATTTTACTCTAACCCTAACTCACCCATACACTCTCCCCACTACCCTCCAGACGCCACCCTCACGCAACATACAACCCCATGCCGAGAGAGAAGAGAGAACGGAAGAAGAAGAGAAGAGAGGAGCGGGCTGTCTGGTGTGGGAAATTGTGATTACACTTTTCACAACTCCGCACAACTAACTAGCAAGTGCACTGGGTTGTCCAAATAATACCTTACCTGAGTAAGGGTCTATCCCACGGAGATTGTCAGCTTGAAGCAAGCTATGGTTATTTTGTAAATCTTAGTCAGGAGATTAATAATAAGAGTGATTGTATTTATGAAAAATAAATAACATGAAATAAATAGTACTTGTGATTCAGTAATGGGAAACAGGCTGAGGTTCTGGAGATGCTCTGTCGTCTGAATCTCTACTTTCCTACTGTCTTCTTCTCCAAACATGCATGGCTTCCTTCAATGGCAAGCTGTATGATCCTCTCGGATGAAAAATACCAGGTACGATCTCTGCACGGCTAATCAACTGTCGGATTTCTCGTCTCGGATGAAAAATACCATGTACAGCTACCGCACGGCTAATCATCTGTCGGTTCCCACTAGCGTCGGAATAGGACCCTTGTCCTTTTGCACACTGTCACTGCGCCCAACATTCACAGGTTTGAAGCTCGTCACAGTCATCCCTTCTCGGATTCTACTCGGAATACCATAGACAAGGTTTAGACTTTTCGGATCCCAGGAATGCTGCCAATTGGTTCTAGCCTATACCACGAAGGTTCTAACCTCCGGACTCGGTCCGTGGATTAGAAACCCAAGAGATACGCACTCAAGCTGTCACCCAATGACTACGTTGAGCTCAGATAGAATGGGAGTGGTTGTTAGGCACGCGTTCATAGGTTGAGGATAATGATGAGTGTCACGGATCATCATATTCTCTATATTGAAGTACGAGTGAGTATCTTAGAACAAAATCAAGCGTGATTAAATAGAAAACAGTAGTAATTACATTAATCCATTGAAACACAGCAGAGCTCCTCACCCCCACCTATGGGGTTTAGAGACTCATGCCGTAGAAGATACAATATGAAGTGTAAAATATCATGAGGTGCTAAATGAATCTCTAAAAGTAGTTTTTATACTAAACTAGTAACTTAGGGTTACAGAAAATGAGTAACTAGGTGTAAATAGTGCAAAATTCCACTTCCGGGGCCCACTTGGTGAGTGTTTGGGCTGAGCTTTCAAGCTTCCACGTGCATCTGCCTCATATTGGAGTTAAATGCCACCCTGGGTGCCAAAATGGGCATTTAACGCCGAAAAGTATGCCAGTTCTGGTGTTTTACGCCAGAAAGTTTTTAGCTGACATTTAACGCCAGTTTGGGCCATCAAATCACGGAAAAAGTATGGACTATTATATATTGATAGAAAGCCCAAGATGTCTACTTTCCAACGCAATTGAGAGCTTGCCAATTGGGCTTCTATAGCTCCAGAAAATCTATTTCGAGTACAGGAGGGTCAGAATCCAACAGCATCTGCAGTCCTTTCTCAGCCTCTGAATCAGATTTTTGCTCAGGTCCCTCAATTTCAGCCAGAAAATACCTGAAATTATAGAAAAATACACAAAATCATAGTAAATATCAGAAATTTGATTTTTGAATAAAAACTAATAAAAATATAATAAAAAGTAACTAAAATATACTAAAAACTACCTAAAAACAATGCCAAAAAGGGTATAAATTATCCGCTCATCACAACACCAAACTTAAATTGTTGCTTGTCCCTAAGCAACTAAAAACAAAATAGGATAAAAAGAAGAGAATATATAATAAATTCCAAAAACATCAATGAAGATTAGTTTTAATTAGATGAGCGGGACTAGTGGCTTTTTGCTTCTGAACAGTTTTGGCATCTCACTTTATCCTGTGAAGTTCAGAATGATTGGCATCCATAAGAACTCAGAATTCAGATAGTGTTATTGATTCTCTTAGTTCAGTATGTTGATTCTTGAACACAGCTACTTTATGAGTCTTGGCCGTGACCCTAAGCATTTTGTTTTTCAGTATTACCACCGGATACATAAATGGCACAGACACATAACTGGGTGAACCTTTTTAGATTGTGACTCAGCTTTGCTAAAGTCCCAGTTAGAGGTGCCCAGAACTCTTAAGCACACTCTTTTTTTGCTTTGGACCACGACTTTAACCGCTCAGTCTCAAGCTTTTCACTTGACACCTTCACGCCACAAGCACATGGTTAGGGACAGCTTGGTTTAGCCGCTTAGGCCAGGATTTTATTCCTTTGGACCCTCCTATCCATTAATGCTCAAAGCCTTGGATCCTTTTTACCCTTGCCTTTTGGTTTAAAGGGTTATTGGCTTTTTCTGCTTGCTTTTTCTTTTTCTTTCTTTTTTTTTCTTTATTTATTTTTTTCACCACTTTTTTCTTTTTTTTTCTTTCTTTTTTTTTTTGTTTTTTTCTACAAGCTTTTCACTGCTTTTTCTTGCTTCAAGAATCAATTTTATAATTTTTCAGATTATCAAATAACATTTCTCCTTTTTCATTATTCTTTCAAGAGCCAACAATTTTAACATTCATAAACAACAAATTCAAAAATATGCACTGTTCAAGCATTCATCCAGAAAACAAAAAGTATTGCCACCACATCAAAATAATTAAACTAATTTCAAGATAGAATTCGAAATTCATGCACTTCTTGTTCTTTTGCAATTAAAAATATTTTTCATTTAAGAAAGGTGAAGGATTCATAGGACATTCATAGCTTTAAGACATAGACACTAGACACTAATGATCATGTAATAAAGACACAAATATAGACAAAACATAAAGCATAGAATTTGAAAAACAGAAAAATAAGAACAAGAAAATTAAAGAACGGGTCCACCTTAGTGATGGTGGCTAGTTCTTCTTCTTGAAGATCCCATGGAGTGCTTTAGGTCCTCAATATCTCTTCCTTGCCTTTGTTGCTCCTCTTTCATGGCTGATGAGCGGATATTTTATACGCTTTTTAGGGTTAATTTCATATAGTTTTTAGTATGATTTGGTTAGTTTTTTAGCATATTTTCATTATTTTTTAGGCAAAATTCATATTTCTAGACTTTACTATGAGTTTGTGTGTTTTTCTGTAATTTCAGGTACTTTCTGGCTGAAATTGAGGGAGCTGAGCAAAAATCTGATTCAGGCTGAAAAAGGACTGCTGATGCTGTTGGATTCTGACCTCTCAACACTCGGAATGGATTTTCTGGAGCTACAGGAGTCAATTGGCGCGCTTCTAATTGCGTTGGAAAGTAGACATCCATGGCTTTCCAGCAATATATAATAGTCCATACTTTGCTCAAGGATAGATGACGTAAACAAGCGTTTAACGCCAGTTCCATGTTGCAGTCTGGCGTCCAGCGCCAGAAACAGGTTACAAGTTGGAGTTCAACGCCAGAAACAGGTTACGACCTGGCGTTGAACGCCCAAAATAGCCCAGGCACGTGAGAAGCTTAAGTCTCAGCCCCAGCACACACCAAGTGGACCCCAGAAGTAGATTTCTGCACTATCTATCATAGTTTACTCATTTTCTGTAAACCTAGGTTACTAGTTTAGTATTTAAACAACTTTTAGATATTTATTTTATATCTCATGAAATTTTAGATCTGAACTTTGTAATCTCTGATGGCATGAGTCTCTAAACTCCATTGTTGGGGGTGAGGAGCTCTGCTGTGTTTCGATGAATTAATGTAACTATTTCTGTTTTCCATTCAAACATGCGTGTTCCTATCTAAGATATTCATTCGCGTTTAATTATAGAGAAGGTGATGATCCGTGACACTCATCACCTTCCTCAATCCATGAACGTGTGTCTGACAACCACCTCCTTTCTACATCAGATTGAATGAGTATCTCTTAGATTCCTTAATCAGAATCTCTGTGGTATAAGCTAGATTGATGGCGGAATTCATGAGAATCCGGAAAGTCTAAACCTTGTCTGTGGTATTTTAAGTAGGATTCTGGGATTGGATGGCTGTGACGAGCTTCAAACTCGCGAGTGTTGGGCGTAGTGACAGATGCAAAAGGATCAATGGATTCTATTCCAGCATGAGTGGGAACCGACAGATCATTAGCCGTGTAGTGACAGCGCACGTTGACCCTTTTCACTGAGAGGACGGATGGTAGCCATTGACAACGGTGATCCACCAACACACAGCTTGCCATGGAAGAAAATTTGCACTTTTGCATGCATGAGGGAAGAGGAATACAAGAGAAAAGCTGAAATTCAGAAGACAAAGCATCTCCAAAACCCCAACATATTTTCCATTACTACATAACAAGTAACCTTTAATTCATGCTCTCTTGTTCATTTGCAAGTCAACTGATAACCACAAATTAATATCCTGACTAAGAGTTGCAAGATAACCATAGCTTGCTTCAAACCAACAATCTCCGTGGGATTGACCCTTACTCAAGTAAGGTATTACTTGGACGACCCAGTGCACTTGCTGGTTAGTGGTACGAGTTGTGAAAAGTGTGATTCACAATTCGTGCACCAAGTTTTTGGCGCCGTTGCCGGGGATTGTTCGAGTTTGGACAACTGACGGTTTATTTTGTTGCTTAGATTAGGAAAAAAATTTTTCTTTTAAAATCCTTATTTTCTCTTTTTAAATTTTTTCGAAAATTTTATAAACTGATAATTGAGTTTTTCTGTTTGAGTTTAGTTTCATATTTTAAGTTTGGTGTCAATTGCATATTTTTATATTCTTTTAAAATTTTCAAAATTTGTGTTCCTTGTTCTTTCTTCATCTTCAAGTTGTTCTTGTTTATTTTTCTTGTTTGATCTTTAGTTTTTCTTGTTCTGTCTCTTTTCTTGTTTTTCTTGTGCCTTTTCAAAACATTAGTTTTCGAAAAAAACTCATTCTTAGTTATTTAAAAATACTTCTTCAAAACAAGTGTTACATTTACTGCCCAATTGGCTAGAGCGTTGGTCTATGTTCTTGGTAATTGGGTATCTTCTTTTTAAATTCTTTTTTTTAAATAAATTTTCTTTGATTAAATCTTGTGCCAAACTTTAAGTTTGATGTTTTCTTGTTGATTTTTCTTTGGCTTTCGAAAATTTTATTTTGGTTTTCTAAAAATTTTAAGTTTGGTGTTCTACCTTCATGTTCTTGTTGTTCTTGTGATTCTTCGAAGTGTTCTTGAGTCTTCCTTGTGTTTTGATCTTAAAATTTTTAAGTTTGGTGTTCCTTGGTGTTTTCCCTCCAAAATTTTCGAAAACAAGGAGCATTAGATCCAAAAATTTTAAGTTGTGTGTCTTTTATGTGTTTTTCTCTTTCATCATAAAATTCAAAAATCAAAAAAATATCTTTTCTTCATTCCACTCATAATTTTCGAAAAATTAGCATTAAATTAGTCATCAAATTTAAAAATCATATCTTTTTCAAATCATATCTTTTCCAATAAAATCCTTTCAATCATATCTTTTTCAAAACTTCCTAACCATTTTTCTTCTTTCTCTCTCTTCATTTTTTGAAAATCTTCACCCATTTTTATTTATTTTATTTTAATTTATTTTATTTTCAAAATAAATAAATAAATAAATAAAAATATTTTTTTTTTCTTTTTTCTCTATTTTACATCATCTCCCTTTCTCCATCATGGATCTAAGTGGAAATGAACAGTCCAGAAGGACTTTGGGGTCATATGCCAACCCCACTACTGCTTCATATGGGAGCAGTATCTGTATACCCTCCATTGGAGTCAGTAGCTTTGAGTTGAATCCTCAGCTCATTATCATGGTGCAGTAAAGTTGCCAGTATTCCGGTCTTCCTCAGGAAGAACCTACAGAGTTTCTGGCACAGTTTTTACAAATTGCTGACACAGTACATGATAAGGAAGTAGATCAGGATGTCTACAGACTATTACTGTTTCCATTTGCTGTAAAAGATCAAGCTAAGAGGTGGTTAAATAACCAACCTAAAGCTAGCATAAAGACATGGAAGCAGTTGTCAGAAAAATTCCTGAATCAATACTTTCCTCCCAAACGGATGACACAGCTAAGGCTGGACATCCAAGGCTTTAAACAAGGAGATAATGAATCTCTTTATGATGCTTGGGAGAGATACAGAGAGATGCTAAGAAAATGCCCCTCTGAAATGTTTTCAGAATGGGTGCAGTTAGACATCTTCTATTATGGGCTTACAGAGAAAGCTCAGACTTCTTTAGACCACTCAGCTGGTGGGTCTATACATATAAGAAAGACAATTGAAGAAGCTCAAGAGCTCATTGATACAATTGCCAGAAATCAGCATCTGTACCTAAGCAGTGAACCTTCCATGAAAGAAGAGGCTAGAACAGTGACTGCTGAACTGAGTCCTGCAGAACAAGCTACTGAATTCAATCAGCAATTGGATTTTCTAACAAAATAGTTAGCCGAATTCAAGGAGAGACTACAAGAGACAAGAATAGCTAATATAAATATGGAAGTACAATTAAAGCAAACAAAGCAGCAGCTGTCAAAACAAATAACAGAAGAGTGCCAAGCAGTTCAATTGAGAAGTGGAAAAATATTAGATGCCCCACCTCAAGGTAGTAGGAAGCCAAGAAATGAGCAAACTACCCAAAATCCATCTAAGGACAGTAAGAGCCCGAAGAGGAATAATTCTGGCAATCAAACGCCAGAAATTGGGTGGAAAGCTGGCGTTGAACGCCCAAACCATGCTCAGTCCTGGCGTTCAATGCCAGAAACAAGCAAGGAATTGGCGTTGAACGCCCAAAAGAAGCACAGTTCTGGCGTTCAGACGCCAGGAACAGGTGAGGAGTTGGCGTCCAACGTCACTCCAGCTTCTAACTCTGGCATTCAAATGCCAGTGAGGGATCAGACATACACAAGTGCTGATAACAACCCCTCTAAAAAGGCTTCTCCAACTACCTCTGTAGGAAATAAACCTGCAGCAACTAAGGTTGAGGAATATAAAGCCAAGATACCTTATCCTTAAAAACTCTGCCAAGAGGAGCAGGATAAGCAATTTGCTCGCTTTGCAGATTATCTCAGAACTCTTGAAATAAAGATTCCGTTTGCAGAGGCACTTGAGCAAATACCTTCTTATGCCAAGTTCATGAAAGAGATCTTGAGTCATAAGAAGGATTGGAGAGAAACTGAAAGAGTTCTCCTCACTGAAGAATACAGTGCAGTCATTCTGAAAAGCTTTCCTGAAAAGCTTAAAGACCCTGGGAGCTTTCTGATACCATGCATATTAGAAGGTAATTGCACCAAGACAGCTTTATCTGATCTTGGGGCAAGCATCAACCTAATACCTGCATCCACCATCAGAAAGCTTGGTTTAACTGAAGAAGTTAAACCAACCCGGATATGTCTCCAACTTGCTGATGGCTCCATTAAATACCCATCAGGTGTGATTGAAGACATGATTGTCAGGGTTGGGCCATTTGCCTTTCCCACTGACTTTGTAGTGCTGGAAATGGAGGAGCACAAGAGTGCTACTCTCATTCTAGGAAGACCTTTCCTAGCCACTGGACGAACACTCATTGATGTCCAAAAGGGGGAAGTAACCCTGAGAGTCAATGAGGATGAGTTTAAGTTGAATGCTGTCAAAGCCATGCAGCATCCAGACACACCAAAAGACTGCATGAAAGTTGATCTTATTGACTCTTTGGTAGAGGAGATCAACATGGCTGAGAGTCTCGAATCAGAGCTGGAAGACATCTTTAAAGATGTTCAGCCTGATAAGGAGGATTTAGAGGAATTTAAAGAGCCTCTGAAACTTCCTCAGGAAGAGGAAAAATCTCCTAAACCCGAGCTCAAACCATTACCACCATCCCTGAAATATGCATTTCTGGGAGAAGGTGACACTTTTCTAGTGATCATAAGCTCTGCTTTAAATACACAGGAAGAGGAAGCACTAATTCAGGTGCTAAGGACACACAAGACAGCTCTTGGGTGGTCCATAGGTGACCTTAAGGGCATAAGCCCAGCTAGATGCATGCACAAGATCCTATTGGAGGATGATGCTAAGCCAGTGGTTCAACCACAGAGGCGGCTGAATCCAGCCATGAAGGAAGTGGTGCAGAAAGAGGTCACTAAATTACTGGAGGCTGGGATTATTTATCCTATTTCTGATAGCCCCTGGGTGAGCCCTGTCCAAGTCGTCCCAAAAAAGGGAGGCATGACAGTGATTCATAATGAAAAAAATGAACTGGTTCCTACAAGAACAGTTACAGGGTGGCGCATGTGTATTGACTACAGAAGGCTCAATACTGCCACCAGAAAGGATCATTTTTCTTTACCATTCATAGACCAGATGCTAGAAAGGCTAGCAGGTCATGATTACTACTGCTTTTTAGATGGCTATTCAGGCTACAACCAAATTACAGTAGATCCCCAGGATCAACAGAAAACAGCATTCACATGTCCATCTGGAGTATTTGCTTACAGAAGGATGCCATTTGGGCTGTGCAATGCGCCTGCAATCTTTCAGAGATGCATGCTCTCTATTTTCTCTGATATGGTAGAAAAATTTCTGGAAGTCTTCATGGATGACTTCTCAGTATATGGAGACTCATTCAGCTCCTGCCTTAACCATTTAGCACTTGTTCTGAAAAGATGCCAAGAGACCAACCTGGTTTTAAACTGGGAAAAATGTCACTTTATGGTGACTGAAGGGATTGTCCTTGGGCATAAGATTTCGAACAAAGGAATAGAGGTGGATCAAGCTAAAATAGAGGTAATTGAAAAATTACCACCACCTGCCAATGTTAAGGCAATCAGAAGCTTTCTGGGGCATGCAGGATTCTATAGGAGGTTTATAAAGGATTTTTCAAAAATTGCAAAACCTCTAAGCAATCTACTAGCTGCTGACACACCATTTGTGTTTGACACAGAGTGCCTGCAGGCATTTGAAACTCTGAAAGCTAAGCTGGTCACAGCACCAGTTATCTCTACACCAGACTGGACATTACCATTCGAATTAATGTGTGATGCCAGTGATCATGCCATTGGTGCAGTACTGGGGCAGATGCATGGCAAGCTTCTGCATGTCATTTATTATGCTATCCGTGTTTTAAATGATGCCCAGAAAAATTACACAACCACAGAAAAGGAATTACTTGCAGTGGTCTATGCCATTGACAAGTTTAGATCATACTTAGTAGGATCAAAAGTGATTGTGTACACTGACCATGCTGCTCTTAAATATCTAATCACAAAGTAGGATTTAAAACCCAGGCTCATAAGATGGGTGTTGCTTTTGCAGGAGTTTGATATAGAAATAAGAGACAGAAAAGGGACAGAAAACCAAGTGGCTGACCATCTGTCCCGGATAGAGCCAGTAGAAGGGGGGTCCTTTCCCTCTATTGAGATCTTTGAAACCTTTCTGGATGAGCATTTGTTTGCCATTCAGGAAACACCATGGTTTGCAGACATTGCAAACTATAAAGCTGCAAGGTTCATACCCAAGGAGTACAGCAGGCAACAAAAGAAAAAATTTAGTACTGATGCAAAGTACTACTTGTGGGATGAACCCTATCTCTTTAAGATATGTGCAGACGGAATAATCCGTAGGTGTGTGCCTAGAGAAGAAGCACAGAGGATCTTATGGCATTGCCATGGATCACAATATAGAGGCCATTTCGGAGGTGAGCGAACAGCCACCAAGGTCCTCCAATGTGGCTTCTACTGGCCTACCCTCTATAGAGATTCCCGAGAATTTGTACGTAGCTGTGACAGTTGCCAGAGAGCTGGTAATCAGCCTCATGCTTACGCCATGCCTCAACAAGGGATCTTGGAGATTGAGTTGTTTGATGTATGGGGAATTGACTTCATGGGGCCTTTCCCACCATCATACTCAAACACTTATATTCTAGTGGCAGTCGATTATATATCAAAATGGGTAGAGGCCATTGCTACACCCACTAATGATACTAAAACAGTGCTAAAGTTCCTCCAGAAATATATCTTCAGCAGGTTTGGTGTTCCTAGAGTACTAATCAGTGATGGGGGCACTCACTTCTGCAACAAACAGCTTTACTCTGCCATGCTCCGGTATGGGATTAGCCATAAGGTGGCCACTCCATATCATCCACAGACAAATGGGCAAGCTGAAGTCTCTAATAGAGAACTAAAAAGAATCCTGGAACGGACTGTCAGTACCCGTAGAAAGGATTGGGCAAGAGGGCTGGATGATGCTTTGTGGGCTTACAGAACAACATTCAAGACTCCTATAGGAACCTCTCCATACCAGCTTGTGTATGGTAAGGCCTGTCATCTACCCATGAAACTGGAACATAAGGCCTACTGGGCAACCAGATTCCTGAACTTTGATGCCAAACTAGCTGGAGAAAAAAGATTGCTCCAGCTGAATGAGCTAGAGGAATTCAGATTCACTGCTTTCGAAAATGCCAAGCTTTATAAAGAGAAATAAAAAAGGTGGCATGACAGAAAGTTGTCATCTAGAATCTTTGAACCAGGACAAAAGGTTCTGCTGTTTAACTCCAGGCTCAGGCTATTTCCCGGGAAACTGAAATCCCGATGGAGGGGACCATATATGATTACAAGTGTATCGCCATATGGTTATGTGGAGCTTCAAGACATTGATTTTGATAAGAAGTTCATTGTTAATGGACAGAGAATCAAGCACTATCTTGAAGGCAATGTTGAGCAAGAGTGCTCAAGGCTGAAGCTAGATTAAAAACTCAGCAAGGTCCAGCTAAAGACAATAAAGAAGCGCTTACTGGGAGGCAACCCAGCCATTGGCAAAACTTTTTCTGTCGTTTTGCCCTATTCTTGATTTTATTTGTTTATATAAAGTTCACTATTAATAAGGCAAAGATTCAATTGCATAGGTTCACAGGGTTACAGAAGGATTCAGCACACAAAACAGAGAAAAAGAGCTCAATGGCAAGAAAACGCCAGTAAGAGGCACAACTGGGTGTTAAACGCCCAAAAGGAGCACCTACTGGGCGTTTAACGCCAGTAATGATTGCCATCTGGGCGTTAAACACCAGAAAGAAGCAGCTTCTGGGCGTTTAACGCCATATTGACAGCATCCTGGGCGTTCAGAAAAACGCCCAGTGACAAAGGAGTTCCTGGCGTTCAACGCCAGAAAGAAGCAACAGCTGGGCGTTGAACGCCCAGGAGAAGCAGCATTTGGGCGTTTAACGCCAGGATGGTGGGGAGGAGGTAAATTCGTTTTTATTTCACATTTTTTTATTTTAATTTTAATTTTCATGTTCCAATTCATGATTTCTTGCATAAACATGTTACAAACCCTAATTTCTAAAAACCCTACTTTAAAAATATCAAATGTATCTTAATCCATAAACACAAATTCTTTTTCAATCCAATCCAACTCTTTTTCAAATTTTCCAAAACAAATCTATCTCTTTTCCTTCTAAAATCTTTTCAACTCATCAATATCTTTTTCAAATCTCCACATTATCTTTTTCAAAATCCAAATTTATCTTTTTCAAATATCTTTCATATCTTTTCAATTTTAAATCACATCTTTTCATATCATACTTATTTTTTATAAATCATATCTTTTATCTTATCTTTTTAAAATTTTCAAAAACCCACCCCCTCCCTTTTAAATCCACATTCGGCCTCCCTCCTCTCATCCACCATTCGACACTAGCTCTCCTTCTATCCCTCACCTTTCTTTTCTTTTGCTTGAGGACAAGCAAACCTCTAAGTTTGGTGTGTTTATCTGTGATCACTAAATTATACCCACTAAGATCATGGCTCCTAAAGGAAAACAACCCACTCCAAGAGGCAAGAAAGAGAGTATTCCAAAACCACTTTGGAATCAAGGGAAGTTCTTAACCAAAGAACATTCAGACCATTACTACAAAATAATGGGTCTAAGATCAGTGATCCCGGAAGTCAAGTTCGATCTGAAGGAAGATGAATATCTGGAGATCCAAGAGCAGATTCGAAATAGGAACTGAGAAGTCCTAGCTAATCCTGAAACAAAAGTGGGAAGGAATATGGTTCAGGAGTTCTACGCTAATCTGTGGCAAACAGACGGGCAGAGAATATCTGGAACTGCCCTCTATGACTATCGGACTATGGTCAGAGGAAAGATTGTTCACATTCACCCTGACAAAATCAGGGAGATCTTTAAGCTACCTCAGCTGAAAGATGACCCAGACTCCTTCAATAGGAGAATGATGAGAATAAACAAGGGTCTGGATAAGATTCTAGAGGATATATGCATCCCTGGAGCCAGGTGGACCACCAGCAGCAAGGGTGTCCCAAATCAACTCAAGAGAGAAGATCTCAAACCAGTCGCCAGAGGATGGCTGAACTTCATTGGGCGTTCTATATTGCCCACTAGCAACTGTTCTGAAGTCACCATTAAAAGAGCAGTGATGATCCATTGCATTATGATGGGAAAAGAAGTGAAATTTCATCAACTGATTCCATCTGAATTTTACATACTTGCAAACAAGAACTCCAAAGATGCCAGGTTGGCTTATCCAAGCCTAATCTCTATGCTCTGCAAAGATGCTGGAGTAAGGATGGAAATAACGGAGTATATCTCAGTGGAGCAACCAATCACTAAAACCACAATGGAAAAACAACAAGTGCAGGATGACCCCATCAAGAGGAGGGCGCAAGAATTTCTCCCGGAAGTCCCTCAATTTGAATATTGGGAACAGCTTGAAGCATCTGTTACCAAGTTGCAAGAATCTATGGACCAAATAAAGGAAGAACAGCAAAATCAAAACAATATGCTCTGCAAACTGCTCAGGGAACAAGAAGAGCAAGGGCGTGACTTAAAGGAACTGAAGCGTCAGAAGTTATCTCTTGAAGGACCAAGCACCCCACAGACTAGAGGAACATCCACATCCTAAACTCAAGGTTGTTGAGTTCTAATCTTAGCCTTAACTCTGTGATAATTGTTCTTATTTGAGTTTTACCTTAGAAGTTATAGTAGTAATTAGTAGTGATTTTATCTCCAATTAAGCTATAATTTATTTCTCTCATCATCATTAAACATGAATAAAATAGAAGATTTTCTTTAGAATAAGGAGGCAATATTTTTTCGAATTCTTAATAAAAGAAATTCTAATTATTTACATGTGGTGGCAATACTTTCTGCCTTCTGAATGAATGCCTGAACAGAGCATATGTCTTTGGAATTTGATGTTCTTGAATGTTAAATATGTTGGCTATTGAAAGAATGATGAACATGAGACATGTTATTGATAATTTGAAAAATCATAAAAATGATTCTTGAAGCAAGAAAAAGTAGTGAATACAAAGCTTGCAAAAAAAAAAAAAAAGCAAGCAGAAAAAGCCAATATCCCTTAAAACCAAAAGGCAAGGGTAATAAAGGATCCAAGGCTTTGAGCATCAGTGGATAGGAGGGCCTAAGGGAATTAAATCCTGGTCTAAGCGGCCAAACCAAGCTGTCCCTAACCATGTGCTTGTGGCGTGAAGGTGTCAAGTGAAAACTTGAGACTGAGCGGTTAAAGTCAAGGTCCAAAGCAAAAAGAAGAGTGTGATTAAGAACCCTGAACACCTCTAATTGGGGACTTTAGCAAAGCTGAGTCACAATCCGAAAAGGTTCACCCAATTATGTGTCTATGGCATTTATGTATCCGGTGGTAATACTAGAAAACAAAGTGCTTAGGGCCACGGCCAAGACTCATAAAGTAGCTGTGTTCAAGAATCAACATACTGAACAAGGAGAATCAATAACATTATATGAATTCTAAGTTCCTATAGATGCCAATCATTCTGAGCTTTAATAGATAAAGTGAGATGCCAAAACTATTTGGAAGCAAAAAGCTACTAGTCCCACTCATCTAATTAGAATCTGAGCCTCACTCAAGAACTCTGAGATATTATTGCTTCGTGACTTATTTGTATTCTATTTTATTTGTCTAGTTGCTTGGGGACAAGCAACAGTTTAAGTTTGGTGTTGTGATGAGTGGATATTTTATACGCTTTTTGGGGTTAATTTCATATAGTTTTTAGTATGATTTGGTTAGTTTTTAGCATATTTTCATTAGTTTTTAGGCAAAATTCATATTTCTAGACTTTACTATGAGTTTGTGTATTTTTTTGTAATTTCAGGTACTTTCTGGCTGAAATTGAGGGAGCTGAGCAAAAATCTGATTCAGGCTGAAAAAGGACTGCTGATGTTGTTGGATTCTGACCTCTTAACACTCAGAATAGATTTTCTGGAGCTACAGAAGTCCAATTGGCGCGCTTCTAATTGCGTTAGAAAGTAGACATCTAGGGCTTTCCAACAATATATAATAGTTCATACTTTGCTCAAGGATAGATGACATAAACAGGCGTTCAACGCCAATTCCATGTTGCAGTCTGGCGTCCAGTGCCAGAAACAGGTTACAAGTTGGAGTTCAACGCCAGAAACAGGTTACGACCTGGCGTTGAACGCCCAAAACAGCCCAGACACGTGAGAAGCTTAAGTCTCAGCCCCAGCACACACCAAGTGGGCCCCAAAAGTGGATTTCTGTACTATCTATTATAGTTTACTCATTTTCTGTAAACCTAGGTTACTAGTTTAGTATTTAAACAACTTTTAGAGATTTATTTTGTATCTCATGATATTTTAGATCTGAACTTTGTAATCTCTGACGGCATGAGTCTCTAAACTCCATTGTTGGGGGTGAGGAGCTCTGCTGTGTTTCGATGAATTAATGTAACTATTTCTGTTTTCCATTCAAACATGCGTGTTCATATCTAAGATATTCATTCGCGCTTAATTATAGAGAAGGTGATGATCCGTGACACTCATCACCTTCCTCAATCCATGAACGTGTATCTGACAACTACCTCCGTTCTACATCAGATTGAATGAGTATCTCTTAGATTCCTTAATCAGAATCTCTGTGGTATAAGCTAGATTGATGGCGGCATTCATGAGAATCCGGAAAGTCTAAACCTTGTCTGTGGTATTCCGAGTAGGATTCTGGAATTGGATGGCTGTGACGAGCTTCAAATTCACGAGTGTTGGGCGTAGTGACAGACGTAAAAGGATTAATGGATCCTATTCCAGCATGAGTGGGAACCGACAGATGATTAGCCGTGTAGTGACAGTGCACGTTGACCCTTTTCACTGAGAGGACGGATGGTAGCCATTGACAACGGTGATCCACCAACACACAGCTTGCCATGGAAGGAACTTTACACTTTTGCATGCATGAGGGAAGAGGAATACAAGAGAAAAGCTGAAATTCAGAAGACAAAGCATCTCCAAAACCCCAACATATTCTCCATTACTGCATAACAAGTAACCTTTAATTCATGCTCTCTTGTTCATTTGCAAGTCAACTGATAACCACAAATTAATATCCTGACTAAGAGTTGCAAGATAATCATAGCTTGCTTCAAACCAACAATTTCTGTGGGATCGACCCTTACTCACATAAGGTATTACTTGGACGACCCAGTGCACTTGCTGGTTAGTGGTACGAGTTGTGAAAAGTGTGATTCACAATTCGTGCACCAATGGCCTTTTGGTCCTCTCTGATTTTATGGAGGATAATGGAGTGCTCTTGTTGAGGTCCATGAGTGGGCTCTCTTGTTTGCTCTATCCTCTTTCTAGTGATGGGCTTTTGAGATAAATCTCTCTATCTCTCATGACTCGAAGTTGGAAGCAACTGCCTTCCCTTTCCTCTTCCTAGAGGTTTCTCCGGCCTTAGGTGCCATTAGTGGTTATGGAAAGCAAAAAGCTGAGCTTTTTCACACCAAACTTAAAAGCTTTGCTCGTCCTCGAGAAAAATAAGATAGAAGGGAGTAGAAGAAGAATGATGCAATTAATTTTGAAAACTTATTAATGTATACAAGAAAAATTAAGAAGATTTGAAATGAATTTGAAAAGATATGTAAGTTTTGAAAACGTTTTGGAAGGAATTGAAAAGAATTAAAAAAGAATTGGAAAGATTATTAATTTTTGAAAATAGAAATTGAAAGATGAAAGTTTAAAATATGTTTGATGCAAAAAATTATGAATTAAAACATGAAAAATTGAAAAAAAATCGAATTGGAAACAAAATGACCTCCCTTGTGTCATCCTGGCGTTAAACGCCTAGAATGCTATCTATTCTGGCGTTTAACGCCCACTTGTCTGCCTATTTGGGCGTTTAACGCCCAGCCAGATACCCTGGCTGGTGTTAAACGCCAGGAATCCTTCTTTACTGGGCATTTTTCTGAACCCCCAGAATGCTGCCCATTCTGGCATTTAACGTCCAGAATGCTGCCTGCATGGGCGTTAAACGCCCATTCTACTATCCTTACTGGCGTTTAAACGCCAGTAAGCCTGTCCTCCAGGGTGTGCTATTTTTTATGCTATTTTTTTGATTCCACTTTAATTCTGCAACTGTTTTTGTGACTCCACATGATCATCAACCTAAAGAAAACATAAACTAACAATGGAGAATGAAATGAAAAATTAATTATCATGGATAAATAAGATTAGGTTGCCTCCCAATAAGCGCTTCTTTACTGTCTTTAGCTGGACTTTTACTGAGCTTTTAATTTAGTCTCAGTTTTGAGCATTCTTGCTCAACATTGCCTGCAAGATAATGTTTGTGCTTACTGTACTCTTTGGGTATGAATCTCACAGCTTTATAGTTTAAAATGTTTGCAAACCAAGGTACTTCCTGAATGGCAAAGAGTTTCTCATCCGAGAAGATTTTAGAGATCTCAGTAGGAGGAGGGGACGCCTCTACTACTGGCTCTATCTGGGACAGGTGGTCAGCTACTTGGTTCTCTGTCCCTTTTCTGTCCCTTATTTCTATATCAAACTCTTGCAGAAGCAACACCCATCTTATGAGTCTAGGTTTTGAATCCTGCTTTGTGAGGAGATATTTTAGAGCAGCATGGTCAGTGTACACAATCACTTTTGATCCTACTAAATAAGATCTGAACTTGTCAATGGCATAAACCACTGCAAGCAACTCCTTTTCTGTGGTTGTGTAATTCTTCTGTGCGTCATTTAAAACACGGCTTGCATAATAAATGACATGCAGGAGCTTGTTATGCCTTTGTCCCAATACTGCACCAATGGCATGGTCACTAGCATCACACACTTAGTTCAAATGGTAATGTCCAGTCTGGTACAGAAATGACTGGTGTTGTGACCAGCTTAGCTTTCAGAGTTTCAAACGCCTGCAGACACTCTGTGTCAAAGACAAATGGTGTGTTAGCAGCTAGCAGATTACTCAGAGGTTTTTCAATTTTTGAAAAATCTTTTATAAACCTCCTATAGAATCCTGCATGCCCCAAAAAGCTTCTGATTGCCTTAACATTGATAGGTGGTGGTAATTTTTCAATTACCTCTACCTTAGCTTGATCCACATCTACCCCTTGTTCGAAATTTTGTGCCCAAGGACAATTCCTTTAGTCACCATAAAGTGACATTTCTCCCAGTTTAAAACCAGGTTAGTCTTTTGGCACCTTTTTAGAACAGGTGCTAGATGATCAAGACAGGAGCTGAATGAGTCTCCAAATACTGAGAAGTTATCCATGAAGACTTCCAAAAATTTTTCTACCATATCAGAGAAGATAAAGAGCATGCACCTCTGAAAGGTTGCAGGTGCATTGCACAGACCAAATGGCATCCTTCTGTAGGCAAATACCCCAGATGGACATGTGAATGCCATTTTCTCTTGGTCCTGAGGATCTACTGCAATTTGGTTGTAACCTGAATAGCCATCCAAAAAGCAGTAGTGTTCATGGCCTGCTAGTCTCTCTAGCATCTGGTCTATGAATGGTAAAGGAAAATGATCCTTCCTGGTGGCTGTATTGAGCCTTCTGTAGTCAATACACATACACCACCCTGTAACTATTCTAGTAGGAACCAGTTTATTCTTTTCATTATGTACCACTGTCATGCCTCCCTTCTTGAGGACAACTTGGACAGGGCTCACCCAGGGGCTATCAGAAATAGGATAAATAATTCTAGCCTCTAGTAACTTAGTGACCTCTTTCTGCACCACCTCTTTCATGGCTGGAGTCAGCCGCCTCTGTGGTTGAACCATTGGCTTAGCATCATCCTCCAATAGGATCTTGTGCATGCATCTGGCTGGGCTAATGCCCTTAAGATCACTTATGGACCACCCAAGAGTTGTCTTATGTGTCCTTAGCACATGAATTAGTGCTTTCTCTTCATGTGGCTCTAAAGCAGAGCTTATGATCACGGGAAAAGTGTCATCTTTTCCCAGAAATACATATTTCAGGGATGGTGGTAGTGGTTTGAGCTCGGGTTTAGGAGGCTTTTCCTCTTCCTGAGGAGTTTTCAGAGGTCCTTCTGTTTTCTTTGGTTCCTCCAGATCAGGCTGAACATCTTTAAAAATGTCCTCTAGCTCTGATTCGAGACTCTCAGTCATATTGACCTCTTCCACCAGGGAGTCAATAATATCAGTGCTCAGGCAGTCTTTTGATGTGTCTGGATGCTGCATAGCTTTGACAACATTCAACTTAAACTCATCCTCATTGACTCTCAGGGTTATCTCCCTTTTTTGGACGTCAATGAGGGTTCATCCAGTTGCTAGGAAAGGTCTTCCTAGAATGAGAGTTGCACTCTTGTGCTCCTCTATTTTTAGCACTACAAAGTCAGTAGGGAAGGCAAATGGCCCAACCTTGACAATCATGTCCTCAATTATGCATGATGGGATTTTAATGGAGCCATCAGCAAGTTGGAGGCATATCCGGGTTGGTTTAACTTCATCAGTCAAACCAAGCTTTTTGATAGTGGATGCAGGTATTAGGTTGATACTTGCCCCAAGATCACATAGAGCTGTCTTGGTACAATCATCCTCTAATGTGCATGGTATCATAAAGCTTCCGGGATCTTTAAGCTTCTCTGGTAAGCTTTTCAGAATGACTACACTGCATTCTTCAGTGAGGAAAACTTTTTCAGTTTCTCTCCAATCCTTCTTATGGCTTAAGATATCTTTCATGAACTTAGCATAAGAGGGTATTTGCTCAAATGCCTCTGCAAACGGAATCTTTATTTCAAGAGTCCTGATATAGTCTGCAAAGCAGACAAATTGTTTATCCTGTTCCGCTTGGCGAAGTTTCTGAGGATAAGGCATCTTGGCTTTATATTCTTCAACCTTAGTTGCTGCAGGTTTACTTCCTACAGAAGTTGTTGGAGAGGCCTGCCTAAGGGGATTGTTATCAGCACTTGTAGGTGTCTGATCCCCCATTGGAATTTGAATGCCAGAATTGGGTGCTGTATGGGCGTTTAACGCCAGATTGCCACCCTTTTCTGGCGTTTGGACGCTAGACTTGGCTATCCACTGGGCATTCAACGCCAATTTCTTACCCTTTTCTGGTGTTTGAACGCCAGAATCTTTCCTCTCTGGGCTCTTACTGTCCTTAGAGCGATTTTGGACAGTGGTTTGGTCATCTTTTGTCAGCTGTTCCTTTCTTGGCTTTCTACTACCTTGAGTTGAAACATTCAATGTCTTCCCACTCCTTAAATGAACAGCTTGGCACACTTCTGTTATCTGTTTAGATAACTGCTGTCTTGTCTGATTCAATTGTGCTTCTATATTCTTGTTAGCATTTTCAGTGTCTTGTAGCATCTCTTTAAATTCTGCTAACTATTTTGTTATAAAAATCAATTGCTGATTGAGTTCAGCAACTTGTTCTGGAGGACTAAGTTCAGTGGATACTGCTTTAGCCTCTTCTTTCATGAAGGACTCACTACTTAAGTACAAGTGCTGATTTCTAGCAACTGTATCAATGAGCTCTTGAGCCTCTTTAATTGTCTTTCTCATGTGTATAGATCTACCAGCTGAGTGATCTAGAGACATCTGGGCCTTTTCTGTAAGCCCATAGTAAAAGATGTCTAACTGCACCCATTCTGAAAACATTTTAGAGGGGCATTTCCTTAGCATCCGTCTATACCTCTCCCAGACATTATAAAGAGATTCATTATCCTCTTGTTTAAAGCCTTGGATGTCCAACCTTAGCTGTGTCATCCTTTTTTGGAGGGAAATATTGATTCAGGAATTTGTCTGATAATTATTTCCATGTTCTTATGCTTGCTGTGGGTTGGTTATTTAACCACCTCTTAGCTTGGTCTTTTACAGTAAATGGAAACAGTAATAATCTGTAGACATCCTGATCTACTTCCTTATCATGTACTGTGTCAGCAATTTGTAAGAACTGTGCCAGAAACTCAGTAGGTTCTTCCTGAGGAAGACCAGAATACTGGCAATTTTGCTGCACCATGATAATGAGCTGAGGGTTTAGCTCAAAATGGTTGGCTCTGATGGGGGGTATACAGATACTACTCCCATATGAAGCAGTAGTGGGGTTAGCATATGACCCCAGAATCCTTCTGGACTGTTCATTTCCACTTAGGTCTATGATGGAGAAAGGGAAGTGATGTGGATTGTAAAATGAAAATTTTCTCTCTTTTTTTTAAAAACCGAAATTAAAATAAAATAAAATAAAATAAAATAAATAAAAATTTGAATATAAGTTTGAAAATTAGAAGAAAAAGAAATAAAAAAAATTGAAAACTAAATTAATTAATTAATTAAAAAGATTTGAAAAAGATGTGGGTGAGGATTTTCGAAAAATGAAGAGAGAGAAATTAGTTAGGAAGTTTTGAAAAATATATGTCTTAAAATTAAAGATACTTGTAAGAAAATAAATAAAAGAAAAGATTTGAAAAAGATTTGATTTTAAGATTTGAGATTAGAAAAGATAAGATAAGTTTTTGAAAAAGATATGATTTTTATGAAAAAGATTTGAATTTTGAAATTTTAAAACTGAGATAAGATAAAATAAAAATTTTTAAAATAAAAATATGAATTTTTAAAAGTAAAATTCGAAAATTCAATTAAAATAAAGAGAAACGATATTTCTGAATTTAATGAGGAAAGAGAAAAATAATAAAATGACACCAAACTTAGAATTTTTAGATCAAAACAAAGAAAACAAACAAGAAAACTTAGAATGTCAAGATGAACACCAAGAACACTTTGAAGATCAAGATGAACACCAAGAACAAATTTTGGAAATCTTTAAGAAAATAAAAACACAAAGGACACCAAACTTAAAAATTTTTATACTTTGGACACTAATAATTCGAAATTGCACAAGAAAAACTAAAGATAAAACAAGGAAAATAAACAAGAACAACTTGAAGATTAAGAAAAAACAAAGGAACATATAATTAAAAATATGAAGAAAAATAAAAACATGCAATTGTCACCAAACTTAAAACATGAAACTAAACTCAAACAAAAGACTTAATTATTAGTTTTTTTTATATAGAAAATTTCGAAAAAATCTAGAAAAAGGAAAACAAGGATTTTAAAATTTTAACCAAAAATAATAATAGAAGACGCAATTTTAGTGACTCTAAATCAAAAAGATAAATTTTTTCCTAATCTAAGCAACAAAATAAACAGTCAGTTGTCCAAACTCGAACAATCCTCGGCAACGGCGCCAAAAACCTGGTGCACTTTTCACAACTCCGCACAACTAACCAGCAAGTGCACTGGGTCGTCCAAGTAATACCTGACGTGATTAAGGGTCGATCCCACGGAGATTGTCGGCTTGAAGCAAGCTATGGTTATTTTGTAAATCTTAGTCAGGAGATTAATGATAAGAGTGATTGTATTTATGAAAAATAAATAACATGAAATAAATAGTACTTGTGATTCAGTAATGAGAAACAGGCTGAGGTTCTGGAGATGCTATGTCGTCTGAATCTCTACTTTCCTACTGTCTTCTTCTCCAAACACGCATGGCTTCCTTCAATGGCAAGCTGTATGATCCTCTCGGACGAAAAATACCAGGTACAATCTCTGCACGGCTAATCAACTGTCGGATTTCTCGTCTCGGATGAAAAATACCATGTACAGCTACCGCACGGCTAATCATCTGTCGATTCCCACTAGCGTCGGAATAGGACCCTTGTCCTTTTGCACACTGTCACTGCGCCCAACATTCGCAGGTTTGAAGCTCGTCACAGTCATCCCTTCCCAGATCCTACTCGAAATACCACAGACAAGGTTTAGACTTTTCGGATCCCAAGAATGCTTCCAATTGGTTCTAGCCTATACCACGAAGGTTCTAACCTCTGGACTCGGTCCGTGGATTAGAAACCCAAGAGATACGCACTCAAGCTGTCGCCCAATGACTACGTTGAGCTCAGATAGAACGGGAGTGGTTGTCAGGCACGCTTTCATAGGTTGAGGATAATGATGAGTGTCATGGATCATCATATTCTCTATATTGAAGTACGAGTGAGTATCTTAGAACAGAATCAAGCGTGATTGAATAGAAAATAGTAGTAATTGCATTAATCCATTGAAACACAGTAGAGCTCCTCACCCCACCTATGGGATTTAGAGACTCATGCCATTGAAGATACAATATGAAGTGTAAAATGTCGTGAGGTGCTAAATGAATCTCTAAAAGTAGTTTTTATACAAAACTAGTAACTTAGGGTTACAGAAAATGAGTAACTAGGTGTAGATATTGAAAAATTCCACTTCCGGGGCCCACTTGGTGTGTGTTTGGGCTGAGCTTTCAAGCTTCCACGTGCATCTACCTCATATTGGAGTTAAATGCCACCCTGGGTGCCAAAATGGGCATTTAACGCCGAAAAGTATGCCAGTTCTGGCGTTTTACGCCAGAAAGTTTTTGGCTGATTTTTAACGCCAGTTTGGGCCATCAAATCTCAGGAAAAGTATGAACTATTATATATTGCTAGAAAGCCCAAGATGTCTACTTTCCAATGCAATTGAGAGCGCGCCAATTGGGCTTCTGTAGCTCCAGAACATCCATTTTGAGTACAAGAGGGTCAGAATCCAACAGCATCTGCAGTCCTTTCTCAGCCTCTGAATCAGATTTTGCTCAGATCCCTCAATTCAGGTA